>NW_016811785.1:371982-514344 GCF_001698545.2 Rhinopithecus bieti
TGGTGCTGAAATCCTAGCAATGTGCTCATCCTACCTGAAAGAAGGGATATCTTTGCCTAATTCATTAAAAATCACCCATAACTTAGCAGTGGCCTTGATCTTTTTAAAAACACTTTCCTTCCTTCCTTCCTTCCTTCCTTCCTTCCTTCCTTCCTTCCTTCCTTCCTTCCTTCCTTCTTCCCTCCCTCCCTTCCTCCCTCCCTCTCCCTCTCTCTCTCTCTTTCTCTCTTTCTCAGCATTTCTCTTTGTTGCCCAGACTGGAGTACACAGCTCACTGCAACCTCAAACTTCCAGGCTCAAGTGATCCTCCTGCCTCAGCCTCCTGAGTAACTGGGACTACAGATGCGTGTCACCACGCCCAGTTGATTAAAAAAAAAAAAAGTTGTAGATACTGTGTCTTGCTATGCTGCCCAGGCTGGTCTTAAACTCCTGGCCTCAAGTGATCCTCTCACCTGGGACTCCCAAAGTGCTGGGATTACAGGTATGGGCCACCTCACCAGGCCAAGTGATCATTTAAGATGATCATTTTAATGGGGTTTTGGGACTATTTTTGGAGGGTAGGTAAATACATATACTTCTTCAGGTCTCCTCTCTTGAATTAGAAGTCAAGCACTTCATTTTATTGTCATACTATAATGAATACACTCTAACAGATTACTTTCCAGAATGGAACACCCTTTGGCACTTTCTTAGCAAATTGGGTTGGAAATTATCCGGTTAACGTTAAAAAGCACATTTTTAGTTTAAGTGTGTGTTCTATAGTCCCTTTAATTTTGCCTTTTGGGTTTTAAGAGGATTCAGTGTATTGTTCAACTTTATCTTATGATCCCTGAATATGTTTTTATGCTTGATATCACTAAAGTGCCACCACTACAAAGGGGATTTCCTGATACTTACTTGTTCTAACAATGCAACTTTTTCTGACAGCATTCTTGTATAGATTTCAAAAGAGCTCAAATAATAGTATTTTCTACACTAAATTTAATCAGTGACTCAACACACATTTATTGAATTACTATTATGTTCAAAATAACACTCTATTCCAAACAGGAAGAACTCCTCAGATCCCAGCACTTTACATACAAAGTGCTTGTGTACCTGATACATGGTAGGTACTCAGTGAATATTTGTAAATGGATCAATGCCTAAAGAACAATCTTCTTAATTTGTGATGCCTAAAGATTAGACACTGTCTAGTAACCACAGAATTTAATAGGCCCTTTATTCAATTGGCATTCTAGAAGGGAAATTATCTGATGTAAAAAATGTGATATAGGCCGGGAGCAGTGGCTCACGCCTGTAATCCCAGCACTTTGGGAGGCTGAGGCAGGCAAAAGGAAGTCAAGAGATGCACTCCAGCCTGGTGACAGAGTAAAGAAACAAACAAACAAACAAACAAAAAACTGATACAATTTGGACTATTTCTAAGATAAATCTAAGAATTCTGGCAAACTAAAAACTTTCAGTGTTAACTATTTGTAGTGTTTTAAACTGATAATTTTTTTCAGCAATTTTTTTTTTTGCTACTCTGTCAGTTTGTTTAGAAGTATCTGTTCTTAAACTGAAAACTTTCAAGATCACTTAAAAGTGTTTCCACTTAAAAATCAATAATCAGCCAGAAAATGGCATGAACCCGGAGGTGGAGCTTGCAGTGAGCAGAGATTGCACCACTGCACTCCAGCCTGGGCGACACAGCGAGACTCTGTCTCAAAAAAAAAAGAAAAGAAAAAAATCAATAATCAGCGGTTCTCATATCCATGTCAAACACTTAGTGTTTTGTAATTGTTATTGTTCTGTTTGTTTGTTTGTTTCTAATCCCAGAAAGGTGGGATCTAGGGTTCCTGGACTAATTAGAATTACCATGAATCTGAAATTTAAGATGCATGTAGGGTGATATTTTACGTTTTCGGTGTTTTTTTTTTTTTTGAGATGGAGTCTTGCCCTTTTGCTCAGGCTGGAGTGCAGCGGCATGATCTCGGCTCACTGCAGCCTCTGCCTTCCAGGTTCAAGCGATTCTCCTGCCTCAGCCTCCCTAGTAGCTGGGATTACAGGTGCCTGTCACCACACCTGGCTAATTTTTATATTTTTAGTAGAGATGGGGTTTCCCCATATTGGCCAGGCTGATCTCGAACTCCTGACCTCAGGTGATCCTCCCACCTCGGCCTCCCAAAGTGCTGGGATTACAGGCGTGAGCCACCACACTCGGCCTAAGTTTTAACTACATAAATTTTCATAAACAATTTTTTCCTTGTAAACAACTGAAAGATTTCCAAAAAAGCCACGATATTTTCTTCCCCAATTCCATCTCTCCTTCTTTGACTCAAATGCTTCCCCAGTTCCATCTCTCCTTCTTTGACTCAAATGCTTCCCCAGTTCCATCTCTCCTTCTTTGACTCAAATGTATGTTAAAATTTGAGAACCATTGCCATAATGGGAAAGTCAGAATTAGCAAACTGAAAAATTTTGTTAGAGCTTAAAATACAAGGCTAGTTTTTTTTTTTTTATGTTGTTCTTTATCACACAAATTAGAGTCTAAATCTCAGACTCTAAGACAGAGAAAAATTGCATTTTCAAGTATTTGAGAGCCATCATTTAAGATGATATCTTACCAAAAGAATCTCTTCCTTCTCACGAAAAAAAAAGTTTAATTCCAATTACCGTCAGTAAGAAATGCAAGCAATGGAAATAGTAAACATATTCAGCATGTGGGGAAACAGTTGGTATTCAGTAAACAGCAAGTAATTTATTGACTTGGCAAGGCTCCCTTGAACTCCAGTACACAGTTAACTCTTAATTATCTAGGAACAGATTTACTATTATGTAAATTCTTTAGAATGTTATTGAACTCTCTGTCCCTCATCTTGCTAAATTCTAGGCTGACATCAGTATGCCTGAGAAAGCAGTGGAGTTAATCAAGCTTGAAGGGTGAGCTAAGTACAGGTTCACTTTCAAATCCTTATTAAGCACATCCTCTTTGCCCTGCACTGTGTTAGGGTGAAAGACAAAAGATCCTGCTTTTAGGGAGCTCATAGTCCAGTAGAGGAGGCAGATAAGTTAAAAAAAAAAAAAAAAAAAAAAAAAAGATTACAATGCAGAAAGTGCAATAAACATGGCAATAACATGGTGCCATGGAGGTACATAGGAAGGGGAGAAACCTAACCCAGGTCACCTAATGGGAAGGCTTCCCAGATAAGAAATACCTGAGTTTAATCTTGAAGGATGAGTGGGATGTAGCCATACAGAAATACTTGGGGTCCAAGGACGGTGGATCATGCCTGTAATCCCAACACTTTGGGAAGCAAGAGAATGGCTTGAGCCCAGGAGTTCAAGACCAGCCGTAACAACATAGTAAGACCTTGTCCCCACAAAAAATTTAAAAAGTTAGCTGGGTGTCATGGTGTGCACCTGTAGTCCCAGCTACTTGGGAGACTGAGGCAGGAGGATCACTTGAGCCCCAGTGGTCGAGGCTGCAGCAAGCTGTGATAGCGCTACTGCGCTCCAGCTTGGGCAACGGAGCGAGACTCTTTTTTTTTTTTTTAAACAACTTAGAAGGTAGAGTCCAAGGCCTTTTAAAAAATAAACAAACAAACAAAATCATTTGCACTAGACAGCCTAAGTTGACCTCAGGTTTCCAACGTGAGCAATTAGGCTCAATTTGAGACACGTTAAGTTTTTGGTGTTGTGGGGAATAGCCAAGTGAAGATGTCCACAGACCATGGTTATCCATGCTTGCTGCTTCGGGAAGGGGTCTGGGATGGACACGCAATGTGGGGTCATCATTGTCTGCCTAGCAACGGAAGCCGTTGATGGGAAAGAGATCTCCAGGAAAGGCAAGCTGGGGTGGCCTCTGTGGGCAACGTGAGCTTTTAAGGGGTAGTGGAATCTGAGAAGGATCAGCTAGAAGGGCAGAAAAAAGAAAAATGAGAACAACCTGGGAGGATGAAGGTCAAAGGAAAAGAGCAGGTAACACTGTCATACGGCACAGAGAAGTCAAAGAAGATAGGCCTGGGAACTTTGAAGAGAACCAAGGCAGCAGCAGAAGCCACGCCAGTCAGAAACATTTATTAAGCATCTACTATGAACGTACCAGGCACTGTAAACTGTTGTGCTATTTAATCTTCACTATGGTCCTTTGAGGGAAGGCATTATTAATATTATCATTCTTAGATTACAGATGAGTAAATTGAGGCCCAGAAGATCTTGACCAGAGTGGTACAACTAGTTTGCAACAGTGCGAAGACTGTGACTCAGCTTAGCCTCACTTGTGAGTCCGGCTCTCTGTCATGTGCTGGTTACCGACAGTGGTGAAAAAGCACAGAGTGAGTGAGTGTTCCCTACTCTTTAGAAATCTTTGTCAGTGGAGCATAGTGGGTAGATTTCACAAAGAAGAGGCAGAGTCTAAGCAGGTGTTTTTTTGTTTTAATTTTTGTTTTTAAGATGACAGAGGCTTGCCCGCGATGATCAGGTGAAGAAAGAGAGCCACAGAAAAAAGAAAAAGTCTTCAGAATGAAGGGACTGATGCCTGTCTAGCCATACTTCCACTTCTGGGGTTGGATCACAAGAGATCTGAAAAAAAAAACCTGCTGGTGTGAACAACTGAAGCGTTTGGTACTGTGTGAGTGTGTTTTAGGAAAGAAATCACCTGCAAAAAATGTCCATCTCACCTTTTCTCATTTAGGAATTCATTAATACAATGAACATCATTCATAATGAAGTAGACTGAATTTCTTGTGTAACCACAATCCGGAACTATACTTGCCACATCAAACCAGGCCCTACCTATCTAGGTTCAGGGCAAATAGCAGCAGCTGGGGGAGGGGCTCCACGTACACTTTTCCTTCCTGTGTTCACACTGTAAAATCCAGTACCCTCTTTCTTTCCATCAGTTGCTGTTCTCAGTGGAGCATCCAGACCTCTTTTTTTTTTTTCAGTAAAAAAAAAATGATGCCCATCGCAGAGCTCTTGGCTGGTCCTGCAGCAGAGCTAGAAGTTACCAGTTTCTGTTCTCCCAGATCTTATTTTTGAAAACTATGTGCCAAGTGTGGCTAAACTTTATTTAAACTGAACTTCTAACAACATACTAGAAAAGAAAATTAATCCCAGTTTTTGTTTGTAACTTTATTATAAGGACTTAATGAAATTCATACCCAGAGCTCTTTGTAGATTCCTCCACAAGATAATGGCTTTGCTGGTCTGTGGAGCAGTGGCTTCTAAATCACTCTCTAGGTAATTATTTTATAGGTTCAAGAAAGACATGGGCTACTGGGGACCTACTGAGCCAAGGCACTAATGCTAGGGCTGTGGGGAAAGTGCAAAGTGCAATGCAGACATCTTTTGTGGGAGTGCTCAACTTTCTTAGAGATGGGGACCAGAATTCAGAGTAGTGAAGCACCAATGTAAGTAGTAAAAGAATGTTTACTTTTTCCATTTAAAAGCAATGATGCCAGTAATGCATGAATATATTCTTGCAGAAAGGAATACAGAAATCTCTAGAATAAATTGTTCAAGTTCCCCCTCACGACCTCCCCACTTCCACTTCCCTTCCCAAATTGAGGTGTTTCTTGCTAGTCTCTTTTCTATGCATTTCCACACAAACAGAAGCAAATATGTATACTTCTACACGTATGTAATTTAACTTATGTACTTTTATTACTGTTCAGCATAAATTGTTCAAAATACATTTTTTCTGTGAACTTTTTCCTTAAGAAGGTCTATTCATGTCAGAACATATACATGTATTCTTTTAAAAGTCAGTGTAGTATTACTACAGAATAAATTAATAAATTTATTAAAACATTAGAATGTATCCCACACAAGAGAGTGAAACAAAAACTACTAAATTCTAAAACATTTGATTGGCAGACACTAGTGATTAATTCCATGTTTAATTCCATGTTTAATCACTTGTTTGAGTAGACTTAAGCTTCATGGAAATTTTCTCCACTTTAATCTTTTAAAAACATAGATTTAATATTAATACATTATTTTGACATATAAAAGCCCTTATGTAAATGTTTTGCTTAAAACCAAGCATCTTAAAAGGAATGCTTAAGTGGAAAATACTGGAATGCTACCTAGTTAGCATATATGATTGAATGCTATGGATCCCACAAGGCAGGACTAGAATGAAATAAAAAAAAAGATTCTTAAATATCTCAGGAAAATGGGAATTCTTGTGGTACCTAAGGACAATGGTAGTTCTTTAAAAAATGTCAGTTCTGGCTGGGGGCAGTGGTTCATGTCTGTAATTCCAGCACTTTGGAAGGCCGAGGCAGGTGAATCACCTGAGGTCAGGAGTTCGAGACCAACCTGACCAACATGGCGAAACCCTGTCTGTACGAAAAATACAAAAATTAGCCAGACGTGGTGGCAGGCACCTGTAATCCGAGCTACTCAGGGGGCTGAGGCAGGAGAATCACTTGAACCCCGGAGGCAGATGTTGCAGTGAGCCGAGATGGTGCCACTGCACTCCAGCCTGGGCGACACAGCAAGACTCTGTTTCAAAAAAAGAAAAAAAAAGTCAGTTCTTTTCTGATCATTGTTAAACTGATAACGAAAATCTAAAAAAAAAAACCAAAATAACAAAAAACCACTACATCTTGTTTAAAGATATATTTGGCCAAGTGCAGTGGCTCACGCCTGTAATCTCAGCACTTTGGGAGGCTGAGGCGGGCAGATCACCTGAGGTCAGGAGTTTGAGACCAGCCTGACCAACATGGAGAAACCCTGTCTCTACTAAAAATACAAAAAAAATTAACAGGGCGTGGTGGCGCATGCCTGTAATCCCAGCTACTCGGGAAGCTGAGGCAGGAGAATTACTTGAACACGGGAGGCGAAGGTCACAGTGAGCCAAAGCCAAGGCAGGTGGGTCACGAGGTCAAGAGATCGAGACCACCCTGGCCAACATGGTGAACCCCCATCTCTACTAAAAATACAAAAATTAGCTGGGTGTGGTGGCGCACACCAGCTACTCAAGAGGCTGAGGTAGAGAATCACTTGAACCCAGGAAGCAGAGGTTGCAGTGAGCTGAGATCATGCCACTGCACTCCAGCCTGGGCAACAGAGTGAGACTCCATCTAAAAAAAAAAGATATATTTGTACATGCACATGTATAGAGGAAAACCATAAGTTTATGTTTTCTTTATGTTTTAACAGTGGTTATCTCCGGGTGATGGTGCATATTCAAGTGATTCTTATTCTTTATCTTTTTCTGAACTTTCCAATTTAAAAAATAATACATAGTAGTTTTCTTAATTAGAGAAAAATGAAAAAAAATTAATAATAAATGAATGGAATGAGTATGTATCTTGGCTTGAGAACAGAAACTCTGCCTTCTCTATCTTTACATTTCCCCACATTACTTTTACTTAAGTGTAACATATACAATTATAACCTTGGGTCAAACAAACTTAAAAATAGGCTTGTAATGTATAAATAAACACAACATCTAAAGTAGTTTTTATTCTAGTACTACTAGGCCAGCACACAAAATACACCTTTTTTTTTTTTTTACTAATGTGACATCTCCTCTGTTAAATAATTAATTTTTTAAATTTATAATTTCACAAAATTTAGTTTTTAAAAAAGCTTATTCTTGTCATTTCCAAAAAAAGAGAGGGGAAAGGAGAGATGAAGCTGTGCTTAGTGGGAAAGTTGCAACATTCGGTTCGTGAGTAGTTTTTGCTTTAGATATTTTTTTTCAAGGACTTCTCTTACATAAGAGTCCTGTGATATCTCCATAGGGAGAAATAACCCTCAGCTACATTATGTCTTTTTAATTTTTCCTCCAGATAGTGTTTACAAATCAACATGTAGGAATGACTCCATATTTAAAGTTATTAGCCAACTCTAGTGTCTATTTGCCATTAAGGACAATTAGTAATTTTAACAATCAATGAGAGTTTATTTTAGGAGAAAACTTACTGAAATTTTCAGGAAATAACCTTTTTGTTCCAAAACAGCTGTCATTGAACACCATTATATCTACAACAATTAAAATTATCTTTGGTGACTTTTAGCATCTGGCATTGCTCCATTATTGTTCAGTTAAATATTTTTCAAGTTTGCTAGGACTTTTGCCCACCATGTGCTTACGACTCTTTATTGTCAATATGTATCTTAGAATTCACCTTTGTGACATTACTTTTTTTGTATTGTGGGAGAGTGCATAATTTCTATAGTGAATTGCCTGAGAAATGAAGTAATATTTATTAGGAAATTGCAGTACGTATCTACAAGTTACCTACAAACATACAATTACAATTTATTCTGTTATATTTAACAACAAATATTCCCTTCTCTCTTTTACTAGATCCATGCAAAAAATAATTCCTAGTTTAAAGAATTAGCTAATGTGCAGTGGCCAAAAAACAAACAAAAAGCAAAGAGCAACATGTCATTTTGATCAATTTAACTGAAAAATATGAAGGACATTTCCACGTTGAATTCACCCAGACCATTAGTGCAGGGAATTGACTGTTAAAAACAAAACCAAAGAAAACAAAACATACTATTTTGCATCCCAATGGAAGTCATAAATATGTTAGTTCAAAACCCATCCAAAATGAGTCATGTGTCTTAGAAAAAAATAACAAACCTGAGATCCTGTAATACCTTACCCAATTTAAATCCTAATTAAGACTTCATGTTTGTTTCATTTTGCGACAAAGTGAATGCTTATCTTTAGAAATGACTAATTAAGCACTGAAATATAATAGCTTCAGGAGCCTAAATGCATCATATGATAAAAGAACAATACTTTTATAATATCTGAGGCCTTGATCACTATTATTGAGTTAGTATATTTTGAGGGAAAAGAATTTACATGCCATGATTTTATTCAAACCAAAAAGATATTTGGAAAATATTTAAGAATTATTACTGATTATTGAAATCTAAAACACTAATACCAGTGAGTATTTCTTATACTCTAATACTTCTCTGAACACTTACAAAGCCAATAATTAACCATTCAGACTGAAGGAAAAAAAAAAACTGGAAAGGATTTATAAGGGTGAATAGGGTGAAATTTATTTAAGTAACTTCAAAAATCTGCAGAAACCCAAAGCAATTTGAGCTCCGTGTTATGGATTTGGGGGACTGTCATGTGCATCGATTGTCCTTAGACTGCCTCTCTTGGATCCTCTTCTCTCCTCTATACCACAACTAATATTTCTATTACTGGAATGTCCCCCATCCCCACAAGTTCACATAATCAAATCCTGGACTATTTTTGATGAGAAACCGTAGCTAACAAGATTGTTTTCCCACTCTAGGCAGTTATGGAGGACGTGCAAAATATTATTTAAAAAGCAGGTTGCAAAACTAACTTTCAGAAAAGTTAAAATGGACTAAAACTTGAAGACAGATACTCCGAATCGTTAAAGAGTTCTTCCCTCTGGGGACAGAGTACTGGTGATTTTTCTTTTCTCACTTTTTTCTGCATTTTTCAGAGATTTATGTATTACATTAATAGTTAACAAAATAGTAAAAGTCAAATATGGGGAAAAGTATCTCATTGGTTATGAAAATGTAAATAAAACACGCAAAACACTGAATTGTTTCAAATAATTGTTTCAAAACTACTGTTGAAAAATGATCCAGGCCTCCAAGCTCTTCCTCTCATTTGCGGAACATAAAGTATATTTTGGATCAACACATGGAACATTCCAGACAATGTGAAACTAGAAAGGAACTGCACCTGTATCCCGACACGGCGCCAAAAAAACGTAGCTACTGAATAAATATTCATCTTAAATTGGGAAAAGGAATTAAAGTTCATTTTCCACTTACTCCTATTCAGAAAAGTGAAAGTTTTATTCTTGGCATGAATATGATAGAACTTGTGGGACAGTAACTATTATTAAGAAGGTACTTTTCAGAGTTTGATTCCACTGAGCAGTTTGAAGTGGAAGAGAAAGCATTGCAGAATATGAATGAACGCTATAACTGAAAACTTGATGGTTTTGAATTAAACTCTGGCTATTTACTTTGTGAATTTTGAGAACCACTTGATTAATTTTTTTTCAGATGATTACTTGTACCAAACAGAGAAAGAACATCGTGTATTTAAGGATTTGTTTACCTAAATGGATACGCTTGGTGGGGAGGAATTCAGCTTCAGCAGAATTTTCTGTAAGAAGAGTAACATTTACATAATGGCAATTCTAAAAAAGTCATCTTTTCAGAGAAAATGTGAAGCAATGTGTGTGGAAAGCTGCAAAATCTAGAGTTGCAGGCAGATTAGGCAAGAGGACTTGGTGAAAAATAAAAAAAGAATTAAATCATGGCTAAAGATTTTTTCCAGCAAAAGTAGTTAATATGTGGAAGAAACTGTTAACATGGCTTTTAAAAAATAATCAGAAGCTGTGAAAGAATTCTGACAGGGGAGATGAGAGACATGAGATAAATGGGGAAGTAGAGAATAGAAGCATGAATATGTGATGGCACATGTGACTTTGCCATTAATTTTATTATCTTTGCAAAAGACCTTAGATCAATGAGGAAAGTGGATGGAAGACAGGGCAAGCTAAAATTTAGCTCTCTAGATGGAATCTTTTGCTTATGTTTTTTGTCCTTTTTATTTTCTTTCCCCACTGGTTTGTTTCTTGGCGATTATTATTCTATAGCAGAAAGACTCCCCAAATATTTCCTCACAGCTTTTACCAAAAAAAAAAAAAAAAAAAAACGGAAAAGCATACTATGTGAAACTATTGTCAGACATAGATAGAAAAGAGACCAAAGAGAAATCTTCACCTTTGCATCTTCAATTTCAACAGGTGCGTTGTATGTTCCTTTAAATCTGAGCTTGTGGGCTACCTCAGGCCTTTTTGCAGTACCTTAGCAGATGCTTAAGGACACTAAATTGCTGAAGCCCAGTTCCAGTATAATAAAGATGGTCTTATAGTTTCTTTCTTCAATGAACCTTTTTTTTTTTTTTTTTTTTTTGATGACAGCAGTCTCACTTGTTGCTCAGCTGAGTGCAGTGGCACAATCTCAGTCAGTGCACCTCCTGCCTCCCGGGTTCCAAGCAATTCTCCTGCCTCAGCCTCCTGAATTAGCTGGGATTATGGGAATTACAGGCACACACACCAGGCCCGGCTAATTTTCTGCTTTTTTTTTTTTTTTTTTTTTTAGTAGAGATGGGGTTTCTCCATGTTGGCTAGGCTGGTCTCGAACCCCTGACCTCAGGTGATCCATCCGTCTCTGCCTCCCAAAGTGCTAGGATTACAGGCATGAGCCACTGCACCTAGCCTGAACCTTCTTTTTAATCTTACAGTTTCTCCATTTATCAGAATGTGCAACTGCTCTTAAATTCGCTCCCTTCTACTTAAATGTTGGATCCCACAATCCATATGCAAAAAATGAATTTCAGTAGAAATCCAACATTTCAGTAGAAAATCTCTATCTCAGGCATTGTGCTAGATACCAGAGACACAACACAGGATAATTCGGAACGTTTCCCATTCTGTGTACACCAAGTTCTTCCCCCGCACCCCGCCCCACAAAATTGTGTAAAGGTTCTAACAGTCTCTACAGTGGTATCAAAAATAATTTCTCCTTTCTAATTTGGAGAACATGAATATTAGCCATTATTTGTTTCTCAGTAATTTTCCACATGCCAGTCATCCTATCTTGGAACTCCTCCTTCATCTCAGACCAAACCTCTCTCCTGCTGCATGACTTTTCCCATGTGACCCTTTAAATAAATTCTAAGATTTTTCCCATAATTAATTAATCTCAGAAATCAAAATGAAACATGTCACCAAGGTCTTATTTAAAGCCAAGAAATCTGTTGGCTATTATCCATCCTTCTTTCTAAATTAAACAACCCCAAATACTATTCTCACCATCCTTGTTTGTTAATATTAGGCATTTTCTCCTCAGAGAACGAGGGCCTATACAGCAAAGACTTTTGATATGTGCACACCGTAACACGAAGCACACTTATATTTCATTTCAATGATATATAAGGACGTTTTCCTCTAAAATTTCCATATCCATGTGCTTTAAAAAGACTCACATAGTAGAAATGAATTTTCCTGAGTAAAATACTGCCATTTTTCATTTTCTGAATGATCCAAAGTATAACAGCTCAAAATCTTTTCTCAAAGTCTGACTCTTTGGGCCTGGTAACAATTTAACATACAACTAAATCTTTATGATTTACAGATGGATTGCTTGAATTATACTTTATCTTTGGTGACTCAGCTCTTCCCCACCTTTGCCACTTTGCCAGGTTCAAGTATGCTGGAAGGAAGCAGAACTGAGTCAGGGTCAAACATGCAGAGTCTAATCATGGGGGGAGTGTGTGTGTGTTTGAGAGAGAGAGAGAGAGAGATTTGTTTAATTCCCAAGCCAAACTCAAGATGGTCCATTGTATTGTTGGAGGAGATGGTTACCCCATTCTCCATGATGTTTTTATTTCACAGGGCCCATCCCTGTATCAAAATATCTCATGTGTGCCATAAATATATGCACCTACTGTGTACCCACAAAAATTAAAAATAAAAGAAAGAAAGCTGGAAGCCACATTAGAAAAAAGATTGTTATTTTTTAAAGTCCCTCCCGTTGAGTTAGATAAATTATTACATATAACTAAAGAGAAAGCTGGACACCTTTTCTTCCTGCCTTCCTTTTCCCCTTTTCCCTCCCTCACCCCTTCCTTTCTTCATTTCTAATATTCTCATTTCAGCTTAAAGCAAAAGGTTCTTTAGCAGCAGGGTGGGTAGGATACCTTACATCCAACCCTCAGCTTGATTTCTTCTAGTCCTTAGGGTGACATTGACCTGGCTCTGAGGACCAGTGCACTCCAGCTCCCCCGATGTGCGCTCCCAGCTGGTTGAGACCACAACCTCTGCACAGCCTCCTGTGTCTGGCTGCCTTTGTCCTTCTCTCTCCTCTGTTTGCTCCCCACTCATTCTCGTCTGCCTTTGTCTGTCTCTGTCTCATGCCTCCCTCCATCTCCACATCTGCTGCTCCTCTTCTCTGCTTCTCTTTCATTCACTAACATTTTCTCCTTTTTTTCTCTCTGAAATCTTGAAATTATAATATAAAATATTTTTATTCTTGAATTTAAATGGAAAAGGTGATTTGATAAATTAATTTATTTAAAGATATAATTGTTGCAACTTCTAACTTTTTTTCCAACAAGTTGGTGACCTTTGATGGAAACCCAGCAGCATCACTGCCGCTTACAGAATTACTGCTTAGCAAATGCATGAGACATTCAAAGGGACTTCTGATCAGTTTTCTAAGTTTCTCATGATTATCTTTTTTTTGTTTTTTGAGGCAAGGTTTCACTCTGTCACCTGAGCTGGAGTGCAGTGGCTCACTGCAGCCTCTGCCTCCTGGGCTCAGGTGATCTTCCCACCTCAGCCTCCCGAGTAGCTGGTACTTCAGGTACGTGCCACCACACACGGCTAATTTTTTTTTTTTTTTTTTTTTTTTTTGTATTTTTTGTAGAGATGAGGTTTGACCATGTTGCCCAGGCTGGTCATGAACTCCTGGGCTTAAGCCATCTGCCCTCCTTGGCGTCTCAAAGTGCTGGGATTACAGGAGTGAGCCACCACACCCTGCCTCATGATTATCTGAGAAAGAAAACATAATAAACATTGAAATGCATAATGATCATTTGTATTTTTGTTTGTTTGAGACAGAGTCTCGTTCTATCCCAGGCTAGAATGCAGTGGCACAATCTTGGCTCACTGCAGCCTCTGCCTCCCGGGTTCAAGTGATTCTCGTACCTCAGGTTCCTCGATAGCTAGGATTACAGCCACCCACCACCACGTCCAGCTAATTTTTATATTTTTAGTAGAGATGGGGTTTTGCCATGTTGGCCAGGCTAGTCTCGAACTCCTGACCTCAAATGATCCGTCTGCCTTGGCCTCCCAAAGTGTTGGGATTATAGGCCTGAGCCACCGCAACACATCTGAAATGCATAATGCTCTTTCAGCAGGGTTGCCAACTTTAGCAAATGAAAATACAGGATGCCTAGTTACATTTGAATTTCAGATAAACAAATCATTGTTTAGTGTGTGACCCATGCGATATTCGAGACAAATTTATACTAAAAAAAGTACTTGCTGTTTATCTGAAATTCAAATTTAACCAGGCATTCTGTATTTTGTAATTGACTATATTCATAATATTTGTGTGTGTATATATATATGTGTGTGATATTTGTGAGCTGGGTGTTTTTAATTTGGGGACTATTTACAGTTTCCTTGCTATTTCTCCTCCCTTATGCGGTATATAAAGTATTTCCTTTACATTTTACCCCTTGGGTATATATACTTTATTCCATTTCCTTCCAACTTTATCTTTTTTTTTTTTTTTTTTTTTTTTGAGATGGAGTCTCGCTCTGTCACCCGGGCTGGAGTGCAGTGGCCAGATCTCAGCTCACGGCAAGCTCCATCTCCCGGGTTTACGCCATTCTCCTGCCTCAGCCTCCCGTGTAGCTGGGACTATAGGCGCCCGCCACCTCGCCCGGCTAGTTTTTTGTATTTTTTTTTTAGTAGAGACGGGGTTTCACCGGATTAGCCAGGATGGTCTCGATCTCCTGAACTCGTCATCCACCCGTCTCGGCCTCCCAAACCAACTTTATCTTAAAAGTAGATGGGTTAAGAGAAAAAGGTACCAATGTATTCAATTCTCTATCACCTCCCTCTGAAAAAGGTGTTTACTTAATAAACATCAGGCAAGGGCAGCACTTTTGAACCTCTTTTAAAACAGTAGCTTTATAGTTGCACTAAGTAGATTTGTTCTTAACCTTTCTCTCTCATTTTAAAACAAAATGTCTGAAATTATGAATAACTATAGTAATAGTAGCTAACATGTATTAAGCACTTACTGTCAGGCACTGCTCAACACTATATAATGGCTTAAATCACTTACACCCCACAAACCATTGACGTAGGTACCATTAGTACCCCTACTTTGGAGATGAGGAAAGAGACACAAAGAAGTTAGGCAAATCCCAGTTTCCCATTATTAACATTTTACATTAGTACAATACATTAGTCACAATTAATGGATCCATGTTGGTGTAGGTTATTATTAGAGCCCATGTTTCATTCAGATGTCCCCAGTGCTTCCCTCGCGTCCTGTTTCTGTCCCAGGATCCCATCCAGGGTGCCACATTTCACTTAGCCGTCCTGTTGCCTTGGACTCCTCTCAGTTGTGAGTTTCTTAGGCTTTCTTGGTTCTTGATGACCTTGACAGTTTTGCACAGGACTGGTTGGGTATGTTGTAGAATGTCCTTCAGTTGGGGTTTGTCTTGTGTATCTCATGGTCAGACTGGGGTTGTGGGTTTGGGGGAGGGGGACCCACAGGAGTAAGTGCTGTCCTTGTCACATCACGTCAACCTTGACCACCTGGCTAAGGGGGTGTTTGTCAGCTTTCTTCATGATAAAGTTATTCTTTTTTTTCCTCTTTCCATACTGTACTCTTTGAAAGGAAGTCATATTCCTAACCCACACTTGAGTAAGGCATTATGATTGAGCTATTTTTTAAACATCAGCTTTATGGAGACACAATGCACATGTTATAAATGCACCTATTTAAAGTGTGCAATTCTGTGGCTTTCAGTATATTCAGAACTTGCAAGCATCACCTCAATCTATTTTAAAACATTTTCATCACCCCAAAAAGAAACCCCATACCCATTAACAGTCATTCCCCTTTTCCCTCCCCTCCTTGCCTCCCCCAGTCCATGGCTACCATGAATCTACTTTCTGTCTCTACAGATTTGCCTATTCTGGACATTTCACACAAAAGGAATCATGCAGTATGTGGTGTTTGGTGACTGGCTTCTCTCACTTAGCATAAAGTTTTTGAGGCTCATCCATGTTCTAATATGTTTTAGTATTTCATTCTTTTTTATTGCTGGATAATATTTTATTGTACGGATAGGCCGCATTTTGTTTACTGAGACATCCATTGCTGGACATTTGGGTTGCGTCCATTTTTTGGCTTCTATGAATAAGATTGGTATGCACATTCAGGTACAAGTTTTTACATGGACGTGTTTTCATTTATCTTGGCTAAACACCTAGAAGTGGAATTGTTGGATATACTTGAGTTATTATTAAAAATAATAAAAAATGGCCGGGCGTGGTGGCTCACGCCTGTAACCTCAGCACTTTGGGAGGCTGAGGTGGGTGGATCACTTGAGGCCAGGAGCTCAAGAACAGCCTGGCCAACATGGTGAAACCCTGTCTCTACTAAAAATACAAAAATAATTAGCCAGTTGTGGTGGCAGGCACCTGCAATCCCAGCCACTCAGGAGACTGAGGCAGGAAAATAGCTTGAACCCAGGAGGCGGAGGCTGCAGTAAGCTGAGTTCGCACCATTGCACCTCCAGCCTGGGCAAAGAGAGTGAAACTCTCTGTCAAAAAACCAAAAATCAAAAACGAAAACATAGCTGACTAGGCTGTGGGCTGTCCCTGCTTCAGTTCTCCATACTGGCTAGGAAAATTTAGCTGATTGTCCTATAAAATCAGAAAAGGCCCCTCTAATCTGTGGGCAAGTACCCAAATTGCAAGAATGTTGACTAAGATGAAAGAAAACAGCTTCTAAAAGCCTGTCTACATATCCCATCCTATAAACCTAAGGTGAATAACATAGCTTATCTGTACTGAAAAAAATACAGATCCCATATATTACTAGTTTCTGTTAAAAAGTTATGATAGGAAAGTTGTCTGTCCTAAGTCTAGATGTTCTTCAAGGCGCACAAAGAGTAAGTTGTTTGTGCCACATTTTCTTTATCCATTCCTCCATAGACAGATACTCAGGTCAGTCTTGGCTCCATATCTCAGCTATTATGAATAATGCTGCAATGAACATGAGAGTACAGACAGGACTTCAACCTACTAATTTCATTCCTGTTATATATGTACCCAGCAGTGGGAATGCTGGATCATAAGGCAGTTCCATTTTTAATTTTTAAAGGAATCTTAATACTATTTTCCATAATGGGTATACCAATTTACATTCCACCAACAGTGTACAACGGTTCCCTTTTCTCCACCCCTTTGCCAATACTTGTTATCTCTCGTCTTTGTGATAATAGCCAGCCTCACAGATGTGGTACATACATACAATGGAAAGTTATTCAGCCATAAAAAGCAAGGAAATCCTGCCATTTGGAACAACATGGATGAACCTGGAGGACATTATAATGAGTGAAATCAGCCAGGCACAGAAAGACACATATTGTATGATCTCATTTATACATTGATATGGTTTGGATTTGTGTCCCTGCCCAAATCTCATGTTGAATTGTAATCCCCAGTGTTGGGGGAGGGGCTGGCAGGAGATGATTGATCATGGGGGCGGATTTCCCCCTTGCTGTTCTCGTGATAGTGAGTGCGTTCTCATGAGATCTGGTTGCTTAAAAGTGCGTAGTACTGGTCTGCAGAATCTGCACCAACCAGCACCATGCCCATGACACTGGGGTACGGGGACATCCGCGGGCTGGCACACGTCATCCGCCTGCTCTTGGAATATACAGACTCAAGTTATGAGGAAAAGAAGTACACGATGGGGGACTCTCCTAACTACGACAGAAGCCAGTAGCTGAATGAAAAATTCCAGCTGGGCCTGGACTTTCCCAATCTGCCCTACTTGTTTGATGGGGCTCACAAGATCACCCAGAGCAATGCCATCCTGTGCCACATTGCCCGCAAGCACAACCTGTGAGGGGAGACAGAAGAGGAGAAGATTCGTGTGGACATTTCGGAGAACCAGACCATGGACAACCTGGTGCAGCTGGCCATGATTTGCTACGTCCCAGAATTTGAGAAATTGAAGCCAAAGTACTTGGAGGAACTCCCTGAAAAGCTAACGCTCTACTTGCAGTTTCTGGGGAAGCGGCCATAGTTTGCAGGAGACAAGATCACCTTTGTGGACTTCCTCGCCTATGACATCCTTGACCTGAACTGTATATTTCAGCCCAGCTGCCTGGATGTCTTCCCAAACCTGAAGGGCTTCATCTCCCGATTTGAGGGTTTGAAGAAGATCTCTGCCTACATGAAGTCCAGCCAATGCCTCCAAGGTCCTTTGTTTGGGAAGTCAGCTACGTGGAACAGCAAACGCCCCCCTACCCCGCCGCCATGGTGCCAGAAGATGGGAGGGAGGAGCCGACCCTGCTGCCTGAGAGCCTAGAGAACACTGGCGAACAGCCCGACTCCCTGGACCAGGCTTCTTCCTTTTTCCTTCTTTCCACTCTCTTCTTTTCCCCCAGGCCTCACTGGCTTCCTTTCTTCTAACATGACCCCTCCTGCATCGAGGCTCTTTAAAGCTTCAGCTCCCACTATCTTCCATCAAAGTCCCCCTCCTAACATCTCCCTTTTTCTGCACTAACACCAACCTGACTGCTTTTCCTATCAGTGCTTGTTTCTTCTTTGAAAAGCTGGACTGATCCCTGAGCTCCCCAGCACTGTTCTCAGAGACCATCTGCATGCCCTGCTCCCTTTGCTGGGTCCCTACCACAGCCCTGTGTGATACCCAGTAAAGCCTGAACCATGAAAAAAAAAAGTATGTAGTACCTCCCCCTTCACTCTCTTCCTCCTGCTCTGGCCATGTGAAGATGTGCTGTTTCCTCTTCACCTTCTGCCATGATTTTAAGGTTTTTAATGCCTCCCCAGCCGTGCTTCCTGTAGAGCAAGCTTGTCCAACCCATGGCCCACAGGCTGCATGTGACCCAGAATGGCTTTGAATGTGGCCCAACACAAATTCGTAAACTTTCTTAAAATACTATGAGATTTTGAACTCAAGATGGATCAAGGACTTAAATCTAAGACATAAAACTATAAAAACTCTAAGAGATAACATCGGAAAAACTCTGTTAGACATTGGCTTAGGCAAAGACTTCATAACCAAGAACCCAAAAGCAAATGCAACAAAACAAAGAAAATAGATGGAACTTAATTATACTAAAAAGCTTCTGCACAGCAAAATAAACAATCAGCAGAGTAAACAGACAACCCACAGAGTGGGAGAAAATCTTTGCAATCTATACATCTGATAAAGAACTAATATCCAGAATCTACAAGGAACTCAAACATATCAGCAAGAAAAGAAAAAAAATCTCATCAAAAAGTGGGCTAGGCTGGGCGCGGTGGCTCGTGCCTGTAATCCCAGCGTTTGGAGGCGGGTGGATCTCAAGGTCAGGAGATAGAGACCATCCCGGCTAACACGGTGAAACCCCATCTCTACTAAAAATACAAAAAATTAGCCAGGCATGGTGGCACATGCCTGTAGTCCCAGCTACTCGGGAGGCTGAGGCAGGAGAATCGCTTGAACCCAGGAGGTGGAGGTTGCAGTGAGCTGAGATCACACCACTGCACTCCAGCCTGGGCAACAGAGCGAGACTCTGTCTCAAGAAAAAAAAAAAAAAAGTGGGCTAAGGACACGAATAGACAATTCTCAAAAGAAGATATACAAATGGCCAACAAACATGAAAAATTGCTCAGTATCACTAATGATCAGGGAAATGCAAATAAAACCCACAATGTGATACCACCTTACTCCAGCAAGAACAAGTGGATAAAGAAATGGTATACACACACACACACACACACACACACACACACACACACACCATGGACTACTACTCAGCCTTAAAAAGGAATGAAATAATGGCATTTGCAGTAACCTGGATGGAATTGGAAACCATTATTCTAAGTAAAGTAACTCAGGAATGGAAAAACAAACATCCTTTGTTCTCACTCACAAGTGAGAGCTAAGCTATGAGGATGCAAAAGCATAAGAATGATACAGTGGACTTTGGGGACTTGGGAGAAAGGGCGCACGGGATAAAAGACTACACATTGGGTACAGTGTACACTGCTCAGGTGATGGGTGCACCAAAATCTCAGAAATCACCACTGAAGAACGTATTCATGTAACCAAACACCATGCTATAAAGCCTTATATACTGAATTGAGGAGTTTGAACTTTATTCTCAGAGCTAGGAAACTACGCACATAATCTGAGTGTGCGATGGTGCTGAGAGGTGTTTCAGAATGTGACCTCTAGCATTTGGCACCTGGCTTCATGATGTAGTTACTGTGTGTGAATTTCGATCTCTGCATCTGCAAAATACACTAATACTTGTGTTTGCCTTTTAAGAATATTTTGAGAATTAAGATAATACACGCACACACACACACAAGTATTAGATTTTTTTGCAATTTTTTTTTTTTTTTTAGCTCATCAGCTATTGTTAGTTAGTGTTAATAGTGTATTTTATGTGTGGCCCAAGATAATAATTCTTCCGATGTGGCCCAGGGAAGCCAAAAGATTGGACACCCCCACTGTAGAGTCTGCGGAATCATAAGCCAATGAAACCTCTTTTCTTTACAAATGACCCAGTTTTAGGTATTTCTTTATAGCAGTGCAAGAACGGACTAATACATATGTGAAATCTGAAAAAGGCTGAACCCATAGAAGCAGAGAGGAGGATGGTGGTTGCCAGGGGCAGGGGTACGGGAACTGGAGAGATGTTGATCAAAATACAAACTTTCCGTGCTAAAATGAACAAGTTCTGGGGATCCACCGTGCAGGATGGGTAGTGATGGACGTATTCATTAATTTGATTGTGGTAATCATTATACAGTGTGTATGTGTATCAAATCATCATGTTGGACATGTTGAATATATTCAATCTTTATTTGACAAGTAAAACTTTTTTAAATGAAGAGTAGTTTCTGCCTAAGTCTTGTTGTTGAAACTCTTCTAAGGTTGCTGCTATCGCTATTAGAACTAAGTACTATTATTTATCAGGAAAATGGGAGCTAGAAAAAGGCACAGCAGCTACTACTTTCCAAAGCAAGGGATGCATGTGCCATTTTAAGGAAGCATTAGGTAGAAGGAAAATGTAAATGATTTCACAGTTTTATGCACCAACACTTCTACACTGGAGAAGTGGGAGGGACAGGAACAAAGAATGAATCTATATAGTCCAGAATACCACCTCTTCCCATTAGCTGCTCATGGTAGGAACTAGTTCAGCTAATCGGCAAGATTAACAAATCAAAAAATATTTGATCATTTTCCTATCTTTGGTGAAATGAAATTAAGCCTGAGCAATTTGCAATAGGTAGCATTTTAACTGTCACCTTAAAAAGGAACAGTTGATGGTACTTTTATAAAATTGCCTTTTTCCATATCTATTATTCCTTTGAAATACGATCACCAAAATTAAGCAGCACATTTTTAGGGATGGTATTTTAGCAGAGAATAAGAAAGGTGGAAATAAGTCTGTTTGTGGTGCATCATAAGACACCAGAAGACAGTGGTCAACAGAAACTCCTCACATCTTCTCTTTCTTTTGTTCCCTTTTCCTTCCTGAAGGATCTATTATAGGGCCCCTCACACAACCGGAATAAAAAAGCTGTTGGCTGATTGCTAACTGATTTACTTCTGTCTCCACTTACAGAATTTTGCTGACTCTTGATAGAAAAGATGCATATTAAGCAATCTATTGAAATGCAAGTCATGGTCTGGTCATCATATGTAAGGTACAGCATAACGTTAGGGTATTGTACAAAAGACAGTAACAGGAAATTGCTTCTTTAAAGAATGCAATCATGGGTGTACACTAAAATATTAAAAATGGTAGTGGTGCCTAGACAAGTGTGTGGTTTGAAAGGAGGATTCTCTGGTTGCTATTCAGATGGCAACATCTGAGGAAACAGCCAAAGGAGAAAAACTACCTAAGGAAGAGGGAGGAAATCTCTTTTCCTGGGGACATTTGCAAGCTGACTAGACTCAACTCAGCCTGGAATGATGTAGATCAGAGCTGGTGTGCAGGGAATGCGTCTCAGGTAGGTTGAGATAATGATCATTTTAGCCCTAAGGGGAGCTGGCCAGGACTGGGGCCCACAGAGAACCAAGGCTGATTATTTGTGTCCATGGGGGCCTCTTGTATTTACCCCTATGTGCCATAAAGATATCACTTCTATCAACTCTATGATGTGAAACAGGTTGAGAAGCTCGTATATAGAGGAAGCTTGACAGAAGCTGACCTAGATGATTATTCAGCAAGGGTTAAGGATAAAACAAATTCTCCCTCACTCCTTCTCATGAAGATGAACCATGGTACAATAATTGCAATTCATTTTTTATTTAGCTTTAGAATTTTATTTTGTTTTTAGATTAAAATATGGGTGTCGGTAATATCTTCAGGGAGTGGGAACCAAAGGGTTTTAGTCTAGCATTAGAGAACTTAGCATCAGGTTTTCTAGCACCTAATTTAATGTGTTTCTTGGTTACTCGATTCTCATAACTGGGGTTCCACCTTATTCCCCTCTGCCTGACATCCTGTCTTGATGTTTTGCCTTGTACCCCAGAACCCCTGGAACTGAGGCCCTTCTCTTGTTCTTACAAGTCTTTTCTCTAAAGGAATGAACTTTTCTGCTCCTGAAATCAAGCCCAGAGCATTCCAGGAAGAAAAAACAACAACATCTGTAGAGATGCTGAGACAAGAACAAACATGGCGTGTGCGGGGAGCTTGCAAGTCGTTCAGCATGACTTAAGTGAAATGGAAGGTTCTGAGAAGAGTAAGCAGTCGAACTACAAAGGTAGACAGCAAACATATCATGAAAGGCCTGACCTGTCTTCTTAAGGATGACATAAGGTCCTCATGCCCTCATCCTGCTGAGAGCATACTGTGGATACACAGATATTATGTATAGCATATGTAAACATAATACACATTTTAACATATTTTATTATAAAATAATGTACTTTATTATAAAATAACATACTTTATTATAAAATACTGCATGCTTATTATAAAACACTTGGAAAATGTGGAGAGATTTTAAGAAAATAAAATATCACCTGTCATCCCATTAGCAAGATAGTATCATTGGTATTTTTGTGTATTTCTTTCCAGATTTATTTTGTGCACATGACACATCATTATTTAACTTATGTAGAGTGGTCTGCTTCTATCACTTAACAGTACAGCTTCTACTTTTCCCATGTTGCCAAAATTCTTCCAAAACACAATTTTAATGATTATATGACATTTCATCTTAAGTAGTACAATTTATTTAGATATTCCCTTAGTATTTGAAAATGGGTTGTTTTAAATTTTTTTCTTCTTATGAATAACAGTGCAATAAGTGCCCCTGTACATAATACTTATATTCTTCACTGATTATTACCTTGGATGGTTTCCTTGCAGTAGAATGTCTGGGTCAAAAAGCAAAAACCGGCTGGGCGCGGTGGCTCAAGCCTGTAATCTCAGCACTTTGGGAGGCCGAGACGGGCGGATCACGAGGTCAGGAAATCGAGACCATCCTGGCTAACACGGTGAAACCTCGTCTCTACTAAAATACAAAAAACTAGCCGGGCGAGGTGGCGGGCGCCTGTAGTCCCAGCTACTTGGGAGGCTGAGGCAGGAGAATGGCGTAAACCCGGGAGGCGGAGCTTGCAGTGAGCTGAGATCCAGCCACTGCACTCCAGCCTAGGCGACAGAGCCAGACTCCCGTCTCAAAACAAACAAACAAACAAACAAAAAACAAAAAGCAAAAACCTCAAAGCTTTCTAAGAATTTTCAAATTATATTTCATCAAGGTTATGTCAACGTTTATTTGTATCAGAGTATCTCGTTACACTCTTCTCAACATTTAAAATTAAATTTAAAAAAACTCTGCCAATTTGACAAGCAAATAATAATATCTAATTTTTTATTATTGACAAATAATTGTAGATATTTACGGGGTACAATGTGATGATATACATACATTGTAGAAAGATTAAATCAAGCTAATTAACATATCTATCACTTACCTTTTGTTTGTGGTGAGAACATTTAAAATATAATCTTTTAGCAATTTTGAAATATACAGTATGTTATTATTAACTATGGCTACCATGATGTAGAATAGATATCTAAAACTTACTCCCCCTGTTTGACTGAAACTTTGTACCATTTGACCAATGTCTAAACTTTCGCCATTCACCCCTCACCGCCAGTCCTGGTAATCCATCTTTTTAAATGATAGTTTAATTAATTTATTTAATCTAATAACAAAATTGGACATAGGGTTAAGGCTTTGTGCAACATGTGAGAACAATGCGAAGAAGAATGGCTTTTATTCTATGATGAGACTCCTTAAAAAGGTCCAATTTCTAAATCCGTGACTCTATCATGGCAAAACAACTTACTAAAAATTAAATATTCACTCTAAAGAGCATCAAATAGTCAGTTAGATGAGATCTTTTTAAACGAGATTTCCTTTGTTATGTAAACACAACCTTACTTAATTTTACACATAGGTAAAATAAAATTTCTATTTATTTATTTTAAAGTATTTTCAACGTTTGTTTTAGATTCATTGGGTACATGTGCAGGTTTGTTACCTTGGTATATTGCGTGATGCTGAGGTTTGGGGTACAAATAATCCCCTCACCCAGGTACTAGGCATAGTACCCAATGGTTCACTTTTCCACTCCTAGTTTCCTCCCTCCCCCCAGCAGTCTCCAGTGTCTATTGTTGCCATCTTTATGTCCACAAGTACCCAATAGTTAGGTCCCACTTATAAGTGAGAACACGTGGTATTTGGTCTTCTGTTCCTGTGTTAATTTGCTTAGGATAATGGCCTCTTGCTGCATCCATGCTGCTGCAAAGGACACAATTTTTTTTTTTTCCTGTGGCTGTGTAGTATTCCATGGTGTATGTGACTGCATTTTCTTTATCCAATCCATGGTTGAGGTAACCCACCATTCTACATTCTACTACTATGAGTTAGACTTTTTTAGATTCTACTTATAAGTGTAATCATGCAGTATTTATCTTTCTGTGTCTGGTTTATTTCACTTAGCAAAATGTCCTCCAGGTTCATCCGAGTTTTTATACAGAATTTCCTTCTTTATAAAGCCTAAATAGCATTCCATTGAGTATACATACCACATTTTACTTATTCATTCATTTGCTGATGGACACTTAGGTTGATTTCATATCTTGGCTATTGTGAATAATGCTGCAAAGAACATAGGGGTATAGATACTTCTTTGAAATAATTATTTCAATCCCCTATACCCAGAGTAGATTGATGTATCATATGGTAATTGTTTTTAATTTTCTGAGCAATCTCTATACTGTTTTTCACATGGCTATATGAATTTAGACTCCCACCAACAGTGTACCAGGGTTCCTATTTATTTATGTCCTCACCAACACTTACTTTTCATTTTTTTGATAACAGCCATTTTAGCAGGTTTGAAGTGATAGCTCATTGTGGTTTTAATCTGCATTTCCCCAACAATTAGTGATGTTGAGCATTTTTTAATGACCTGTTGGCCATTTGTATGTCTTCTTTTGAGAAATGTCTGTTCAGGTGTTTCTCCCATTTTCAAATTGGGTTATTTGTTTTCTAGCTATTGAGTTGTTTGAGTTACTTATATATTTTGGAGATTAGCCCCTTAAAGATGTATAGTTTGCAAATATTTTCTCCCATTCTGTGGACTGTATTTTCACTCTGTTATTTCTTTTGCTATGCACAAACTTGTTAGTTTGGTGCAATCCCATTTGTCTATTTTTGCTTTTGTTGCCTGTACTTTGGAGTCCTACCCAAGAAATTGTTGCTTAAACCAATATCATGGAGGCTTACCTCTATATTTTCTCCCAGTAGATTTACAGTTTCAGGTTTTACATTCAAGTTTTTAATCTATTTTGAATTGGTTTTTGTATATGGTGTGAGATAAGGGTCCATTTTCATCCTTTTGTATGTGGATATCCAGTTTTCCAAACCCCATTTACTGAAGAGACTGTCTTTTCCTTATTTTGTGTTTTTGGCACCCTTGTCAAAAACTGGTTGACCATATATGCATGCATTTATTTTTGGACTTTCTATCCTGTTCCATTGGTTTATGTATCTGTTTCTATGCCATTACCATGCTGTTTTGATTACTATAGTTTTGTAATATATTTTCAAATAAGGTAAAGTGATGCCTTCAGATTTGTTCTTTTTGTTCAAGGTGACTTTGGATATTAGGGGTCCTCTGCAGTTCCATACAAATTTTTGGATTGTTTTCCTATTTCTGTGAAAAATGACATTGGAATTTGACAGAAATTGCATTGAATCTGTAGATTGCTTTGGGTAGTGTGGATATTTTAAGAATATTAATTCTTCCAATTCACGAATACAGGATATCATCCCATTTATTTATCTCATCTTCAACTTCTTTCATCAATGTTTTATAATTTTTAGTGTACAGGTCTTTTGCCTCATTGTTAAATTTACTCTTAAGTATTTTATCCTATTTTAAAATGTTATTGTAAATAGAATTGTTTTCCTATTTTTTGAATAATTTGTTGTTTGTGTATAAAATATTACTAATTTTGTATGTTGGGTTTACATCTTGCAATTTGCAGAATTCATCAGTTGTAACAGTATTTTTTTGTAGAGTCTTTAGATTTTCTATATATCAGATTATGTCATCAACAAATAGATAATTTCCCTTTTTTTCTTCCTAATTTGGAGGTCCTTTATTTCTTTCTCTCGCCACATTGCTCTGGCTAGGACTTCCAGTACTATGTTGCATAGAGTGAGCATCCTTGTCTTGTTCTTAATCTTAGAACAGTTTTTGACTTTTCAGCATTGAGTATGATGTTAGCTATGGGCTTTTCATATATGGCCTTTACTATGTTGAGGTACATTCCTTCTATACATAACATCATGAAAGGATATTGAATTTTGTCAAATGCTTTTTTTTTTTTTTAATTTAAACAGAGTCTCGCCCTGTCACCCAGGCTGGAGTGCAGTGGCATGATCTTGGCTCACTGCAACCTTTGTCTCCTGGGTTCAAGCAATTCTCCCACCTCAGCCTCCCAGGTAGCTGGGATTACAGATGCAAGACACCACACCTGGCTAATTTTTTTATTTTCAGAAGAGATGGGGTTTCACCATGTTGGTCTAAAACTCCTGACTTTGAGTGATCCACCCGCCTCAGCCTCCCAAATTGCTGGGATTACAGGAGTGAGCCACCACAGCCAGCCTGTCAAATGCTTTTCTGCATTTATTGAAATGATCTAATGAAAAGACTGTATTTATTCTGTTGATATCATATATCACATTTATTGATTTTCATATGTCAAACCACACTTGCATCCCAGGGATAAATCCCATTTTATCATGGTGAATAATCCTTTTAATGTGCTGTTGAATTGGGTTTTCTATTATTTTGTTGAAGATTTTTGCATCTATGTTCATCAGGGATATTGGTCTGTAATATTCTTGTCTTGAAGCATGCTTGTCTGGTTTTGCTATTAGGATAATGATGGTCTCATAACATGCATTTGGAAGTATTTCCTCCTCTTCAATTTTTTTGGAAGAGTTTGAGAACAATTAGAATCAGTTCTTCTTTAAATGTTTGGTAGAATTCAGTTGTGAAACCATCCAGTTCTGGACTTAATAGTTTTTTTCTTTTTAGATATAGGGTCTTGCTATATTGCTCAGGCTGGTGTTAAACTCCTGGGTTTACGCAATCCTCCTGCATCAGCCTCCGAGCACCTGGGATTACAAGTGTGCACCTCTACACCTGGCTTGGGCTTTTTTTTTTTTTTAATGGAATGGTATTTTTTATTTAAATGTATTTGATAGCTAGTGAGGTAAACATTATTTTAAATGGCCATTTGTATTTTTTTCTTTAAATCATGTGTTAATGACCTTTTCTGATTTCCTTATTACAATTTTAGTGTTTGACTATTAATAAAAGTGCCCAATTTTTATTTATGGGCTTAAGGTGGGTATACCTAAGTAGATGATTAAAAAAGCACTCTGTTAAAACTTAAGAAGATCGGCTGGGCGCGGTGGCTCATGCCTGTAATCCCAGCACTTTGGGAGGCCAAGGTGGGTGGATCACGAGGTCAGGAGATTGAGACCATCCTGGCTAACATGGTGAAACCCCACCTCTACTAAAAATACAAAAAAATTAGCTGGGCGTGGTGGCAGGCGCCTGTAGTCTCAGCTACTTGGGAGGCTGAGGCAGGAGAATGGCGTGAACCCGGGAGGCAGAGGTTGCAGTGAGCCGAGATTACGCCACTGCACTCCAGCCTGGGGGACAGAGCATGACTCCATCTCAAAAAAAAAAAAAAAAACTTAATAAGATCATGGAAGTTATTACATTTCTTCACCTTTGTTCATACTCTACTTACCAAATCACACTTACACTAAAAATGGACAGATAGTCTGTGAGATAATGCTACTCATTAACCTGGGTAGAATTGTCTAAGTATGTTATTATTATATTTACTCTTTCCATAAGAGTTAAAACAACCAAGTGTATTTTGTTTAAAAGATCATATCTTCCATCTTCTTTGGGGCTGTGGGCTGCTGGTAGGGGTGAGTATATAGAAATAATGATGACCATGAAAGGTCTCTTTTAAGACCAGGTGAAAACATTCCAATAAAGATCTGAAGGCATGATTTGCCATAAAGAACTTCAATGCAAATAATCTCAACTAACCATATTCGCAACAGAGAAGATAAATACAATATGAATTTGGAAAGACCTTTAGACGGCAGCTAGAATGTAGGATCACAAAAGAATTTTCTTCCCCAAATGGAGCCAAATGTACCAAATGAAGTGAAAAGAACAACGAATATACAGTCAGTGTTGAAACCATGTGAAGGTCTCCATTTCATTCCATCAACTTCAGCAACTATTGTCAGATATGACACAAATTTTACCCAACTAAAAGAGCTACAAGGAATAGGCTCTTGACTTCCTCTCAAGAGGGAAATGCAGTGGAGCAATCAGTATTGAGGGAAAATTTCACTGAGGTTTTGGTATGAAGATTGGATATTTAGGTGACAAACAAAATGCAGAAAACTATCTTCAAGCCTCTCCCTCCTTAGATAAATAGATCATAAGCCTCATTTTGAACAACTCACAGAATTTACCTCTTTTTCCCTTGGGCCAGATGGAAAGTGAAAGAGAGTTTTTGTTTGTTTAAAGCAGCAAATGAAATCTCTGCATGGAGGGAGGGACACTAGACCACATCACACTAAAAGTTGAAACACCCAACGCTTTCACACTAAGTGCACCACACCAGCTCCATGGTTCACTCTGAAACAGGGGAACACTTTGAAACTCAAGAGGGCCTCATTGCCTCAACTGTTTGTCTACAGGGAGAGACCTTTTCCCCCTAACTCAATAGAATGCCCTTTTGATTCAGAGCTCATTACAAAGATAGGTGACAGGCTGGGCGCGGTGGCTCACGCCTGTAATCCCGGTACTTTGGGAGGCCAAGGCGGGTGGATCACCAGGTCAGAAAATCGAGACCGTCCTGGCTAACACGATGCAACTCCCTCTCTACTAAAAATACAAAAAAAAAAAATTAGCTGGGCGTGGTGGCGGGCGCCTGTAGTCCCAGCTACTCAGGAGGCTGAGGCAGGAGAATGGTGGGGACCCGGGAGGCGGAGCTTGCAGTAAGCCGAGATCGTGCCACTGCACTCCAGCCTGGGCGACAGAGTGAGACTCCGTCTCAAAAAAAAAAAAAAAAAAAAAAAGATTGGTGACAAAGCTTCATTAACTCATCTGCAACAAGCCCCAATCCTCTCTTCTCATTCCTTCCTGCTCTCCACAGGCAGGTGAAGGATGGAGCAAAACCACGCCCCATTCACGTCCGCCCTTCAACACACGTTCTTAGGGGAGGATCCAATATTACCCAGGTAAGCTCCCTGGAGTCAAGGAGAATTTGCCTACACTATCTTGGGGGCAAATAGTCCAGGATAGGATTGCTTTGTCAAAGATGGGTAGGGAAAACAAGTTGAATGCAGGACCCGTGCAGAAATTTGTTACTCTCCCCTCCAAAGGCCCCAAAAGGAAAAAACAAAACCAACTGTGCAGAACTCGTAAAGAATCCAAACTTACCCCGTAAAGAGAATAACTGCTTAGATTTCATATCCTTCACACTCTTGAGAGATTAAAGGGAAGACGAGATAACAAAACTAAAGAATAAGGCCCCCAAAGAACTGCAAACGCTGGGGAAAGAAACTGAGGAGAGAACAATACAGAACAAAAAAATGTGTGAGGAGTAAAAAAGCACAGAACATACATGGAAAACCAAGTCAAAGACATATTCAGTGACAGGAGGAAGCATTACCGCAACGATTACTTCAATTTGCACATCAGAGAGTCTTGGGGAATACACAGAAAATAATCAGTATCAAGAAGAATACTAGGGAAGCTGCTGAAGATAGAGAAGATTCCTGCAAGTATCCCAAAAGAGAGGATCAAGCCACCTGCGCAGGGAAAAGGAATTCATTAGGTGGGCTGGAGATTTCTGCATGGGAACATTCGCCTAAAACAGCAAAGTGACGTCTAAACATTTTGAGTGAAAAGCACATGCCTGAAAAGTTCTATGCTCAATGTCATTCACTGGTACAGGCAACAACAGGCAGCCTCACAGAGGCAAGGATTCTGGACGCAGACCATTTCTGAGAAGTCTAACTGCTGCTCAAATGCTCCTTAGAGTGGTCATCTGGATTTCCACTGCATCGTTTCCACTTTCCCGCCTGCTTGTCAACACATAGTATTCAAAGATTTTAAAATTGTTCCCAACCTGATGAACACACAATGGTATCTCCTCACTGTTTTAATTTGCATTATTCTGAGGTGAAGCTCCAAATGGCCCTCCAAAATGGTTGTACCAACTTTCACTGTCATGAGCAGTATTTCAGTTTTTGCTCCATATCATCGCCCTCTCTGATATTTGGTGGAATGAAGGTGGTCACCAAGTGGTCTAAGGTATTCTGCAAGTTTGCCATTACCTCTCTTAACCATTTGTGTAAGTACTACTGGACTCCCTCTACAAATACGTGACATTTCCCCCATTGCAAACACGGACTGGATCTTACCATACACACCACAATGTCCTTCATTTCTTCAATGATACATTGCGGAGGGCTCCGCAATCCGCTTTCCCTCTTACCTCCTACCATCAATGAACTCTGTGAAGGAGTTGTATTGAAAATATTCCTCTCTTCCTGTATCACAATACTGAACTGAAACTCCATCAAGATTTACTGGAGTATGGGGTGATATATGAATTATCTTCCCTTTAGTCTGGTGGATCCTCTAGTGGGTCTTCCTTTGGTACTACGTCACTGCTTGAGAAGAGAAATAAACTTTACCAGAACTCTGGCTGTGGGTGCACACACACAAAGTGAACAGTGATAAATAAACTGTTAATTTGGACAAATTGATTAATTTCCAGTTAGTTAAAGAATCATAAAATATAATTCTCTTACATATCTAAGTAATATTTTATCATGCAAACGTGGTAAAACTAGTAAATCCCCATGAGATAAGTCAATTACACCCTAGGTAGATTATACTTCACAGTCACCCTCCAGTTCTATTATTGTGGAAAGTCAACCACAGGTTCCCTACTTCATCATTGTAGCTTGGGTTTGTCTGCATTTCTGTCAAAAACACATTCTCCTGTTGAGGATGTCAATGATAACTTAGCAAGAAAAACCTAAGAAATAAGTGTTTAGAATGGTGCCTGGCACCTAATAGGTGTTGTACATGACTTGCTGAACACATGAAAACTAACTTCTGTTTTCTGACTGAATTTTCTGTTAAATCCATCCTTGTATCTTATGTTGTACTTGAATTATGATTTTCAGCGGTGAAATGGAGGTCATTTGTAGCCAATCCATATGGCAGTCTCTGCTACTGGGTCTACCTGAAGTTGTTCCATTTTTTTAGATCCATCTTGCAAAGGCATGTGGGGTGGTGCAGATGAGATATAATATTACATATTATATAAAGAAATAGGATGTGAATCGCTTCTCTTCACACCCTCCCCTGAGTAGCTACCTCACATTTTCCCATACACTGTTCCTTTAGGATCATGTCTTTCTCCCGATTACAAAACAAACTTAGGTGCACAGCACTCGGACCCAGGAGCTATTTACGTGTGGTTTGGAAAGGAATAAGGGCGGGCAGCTGGAATGCTAATTACAATCTTGACAATCTTGGACTTTGCTTCTCTCATCCAGATTCAAATTTTTGTTCACATTCCAGTTAAACAAAGTGGATCAATGCATATCTTTACTTCTGTTCCCCTTTGAAACAGTATCAAAATAACAAAATAGGAATTTATCATGGCATGAACTCACCAGTACAAAGGGAATCAAAGAGCAGACAACAATGGATGGAAGATTCTCCACATTTTTAGAAGGTGGGAAGTAGAAGGACCGGTGGTAACTGACTTAGGTAGAGTGAAGAAAGCAAAAATCCAGGTCTACCGATGAAGACAGCAATGAGAAGAGGGTTGATTCATTCCACAGAACCCTAGAAAGTTTATTGGATGTATCAGGTGAACCTTGGATGAGGAAAATTGAAGACTGCCTGAAAAGCTGTATCAAGAACATTTCCATGTCTATTCCATTCCTTCATCCAGTGAAGTGACTATGCCTCCATTACCCTACAAAAGAATGGAGGTTTATTCCTTGGAGAAATTGAAAGAGGGAGAGAGGTTCTGGCACAAGAACTGTAGGCATAATGGAGGGTACAGGTGAGCATATGGAGGGTACAGGTGAGCACTGTGACAAGAGTCCCTCCTCTTTTCTCTGGCATCCAACCTTATAACCCTCACTTTCCCCAACCATCCCGCCAGCCCTCCTAATCCCCAGTACGCTTTCTCCCCACCAGAATATTGCATGATTCTCCCCTGGAGAAACTACTTTAGGAGAAAAAAATTTATAGTTAATGACATTTAGGGGCATCTCAATGAAATAAATGGGCCTTACTGAATCACATCACAGCAAAGTCCACCATTCAACAAACACTGATCATGCCTCACTCTTAAAAATAAACTGTCAAATACTATCAAACTTTTGAGAAACACCTCCACAATGAAAGGGACACAAATAATTTAAAAATCAAAGCAAATAATCTGAAAAAAGAGAACTCAGTGAAAATAAACAACGCAAGAAGCAGAAAACAGGTGCAACAATATTCCAGGAGACAAAAGAGAATACATTGTATCCATCAAATAAGAACAATCACAAACAAGCAAGAGCTCTTGAAAACCAAAAAGATAAAAGTAGTCAATACATGTATTAGAAAATGAAGTTGAGAAACAGCCCCAGAAAGTAGAACTAAAAGACCAGCAGGTGAAAAACAGAGAGGAAAAATAAGACAACTGGAGGATTGTGCTAGCATTTTTAAAGTAGGAATTCTAGAAAGACAGAGTAGAGACAGGGAATGATAAACCATTGGAAAAAAAAAAAAAAAGAAATCTGAGCCCATACCAAGGAAAGGGAGATAATAGATGGATGGATGGATAGATAGATGGATATATGGATAAATAAATGGCTAGATGGATGGATAGGTGGATAAATAGATTGGATGAATAGATGAAGAGATGGATGGATGGACGGATGGATGGCTAGCTATTGAGTGGGAGGGTGGATGGATGCAGAGATGGATGGATGATTGGACAGATATTGGATGAGAGGGTGAATGAAAAGGTAGATGGATGGGTGGCTGGGAAGAGAAGGGAGGGCTCTTTCTTTCAGTAGAATGCTGAGGGCTTACTGGTGAATGTGAAGGGAGTGCGGGAATTAAATTGCCATTTGCAACCATCATAGCAAAGACTGGTTCAGGCAAGAATCATTAATGGATTCTGGTTCAGGGCAAGTTTTCAATAATTAAGAGGATAATAGCATGGTCTTAAAATGTCTTCCCACAGATTACTTATTGCAGGGGGAAAAACAACTATACATGGAGAAATTGAATATCACCTTGACCAGGTGACCAAAATGAACATCACCAGTGAGGGGCAAATGGGCAGTAGGTGTCTCTTACATGTGATGTCCTAAAAAGGGACACATCATTGAGGTGGTATTCTGACTAGAAAAATGCATAACCTGAATCATCAGGAAATAAAAATGAAGAGCATTCTATTTAAAATAAAATGGAGAGGGCTTTATTCTTTTAAAAAATGTGTAAAGAAAGAAAAAGATAGAAGTGGAAATTTCCAACTAAAGTAGGCTAAAGAGACATGATAACTAAAAACAATATCTGATACTAGACTGGATCCTGTTCTAGAGAGAAAATATACACAAAAAACATTTTGGATCAGTTGACAAAATTGGAATATGGATGGTAGATTAGATAAAACACTTGGCCCCAAAAAATATATACATAGACTCTCTCTCTCTCTCTCTCTCTCTCTCTCTCTCTCTCTCTCTCTCTCTCTCTCTCTCTCTCTCGTGTGTGTGTGTGTGTTTGTGTGTAAAGCAAACAGAATAGAAAAGAGAATCTGGGTGGAGATTATATGACTGTACTATGTGATGTTCTTGCAGTTCTTCTGTAATTTTGACATTATTCACAAACAAAAACGTTTTTTAAAAAATTGCCTCTCACTTACTTTTTCTTAGAAAGTTACTACAGAATGTGCTCCAACAAAACGGTGGAGTAAACTAATTACAAAGAAGTCAAGAATCCAGGAACCAGGGGAGCCAACACCAGAGAAAGGGAGGGTAATTCTCAGGATGACAGTAGAGGCAAGGTTGATGCCGGGTAGGAGGCCAAAAAGGGCAACTAGTCCTGCCTGGAGTGGGAGGATAGAAGGTTTCCCAGACAGATGTTGCCTCCAAAATTATATCTATAGGTTACCTATCTGATGTGTCTGTGTTAAACTGAGTTTTACCATTCTTTAGAGAATTTGGGAAGAATTGGTGGTAGTAAAAACAAATGAGCAAAGAGGGGGCAATTATTAACTTGAGAAAATTAACTTGTACAGAAAAGTAAGTGGGAGGCAATTATTAACTCGAGAAAAATTAACTTGTACAAATACACATATAATGTACTATGTGGCTTGCTCATCAGCAATATTTACATGGTAATAATAATGTAAAAACAGGGCCAGGCACAGTGAATCATGCCTGGAATCCCAGGGCTTTGGGAGGTTGAGGTGGGAGGATCGTTTGAGCCCAGGAGGTCAAGGTTGCAGCAAGCCATAGTTGTACTACTGCACTCCAGCCTGGGCAAGAGAGCAAGACCCTGTCTCTAAAATAATAATAATAATGTAAACACAGAACATTCATTTATCCAAAAAGTATGATAAAACTATACTGGGAGGCCCAGCATAATGGGTCATAACCTGTAATACCAGCACTTTAGGAGGCTGAGGCAGAAGGATTGCTTGAGTCCAGATATTCAAGATCAGCTTAGGCAACATAGTAGGACCCCATCTCTACACCACACACACACACACACAACACACACACACACACACACACATACACACACACACTAGCCAGGTATTGTGGGGTGTACCTGTAGTCCTAGCTACTCAGGAGGCTGAGGCGGGAGGATCATCTGAAACTAGGGGTTTGCAGTTGCAGTGAGCCGTAATTGTGCCACTACACTCCAGCCTGGGTGACAGTACAAGACCCTGTCTCAGACACACACACACACACACACTATATTGAAAGAAAGAGAGGAATAAAGGAAAAGAAAGAAGATGGGGGGTGGAGAGTAAGTGTCCTAAATTAATAGCTTCCGTAGCTTCAAGTTGGGAGATTCCTGAGGCTATTAAAAAGGCAACACAGGCTGGGCGCGGTGGCTCACCGCCTGTAATTCCAGCACTTTGGGAGGCCGAGGTAGGCGGATCACCTGAAGTCAGGAGTTTGAGACCAGCCTGGCCAACATGGCGAAACCCCGTCTCTACTAAATATACACAAATTAGCCAGGATTGGCGGTGGGCACTTGTAATCCCAGCTACTTAGGAGGCTGAGGCTGGAGAATCGCTTGAACTAGGAGGTGGAGGTTGCAGTGAGCTGAGATCATGCTACTGTACTCCAGCCTGTGCGATAGAGGGAGACTTCAACTCAAAAAAAAAAAAAAAAAAAAAAAGGCAGCGTAAGCATTTAGAAATATGAAAGGAAATATCAGAAGAAACAGAAGATGTAGCAGAAGAAAGAGGTGAAAGTCATTAAGATGTGCCTGAGAAGCAGAACTCAGGGATGGTGGTTTGGGGGAAATTTAGTTTCTTATGCCAGTTTTTAAAAACTGTGAGTGTGGTATGTGGTGCATGTGTGTGTGTGTGTGTGCTGGTTTTGAGAGGGAGAGGGAAAGGCAGAGATTGGGGCTTGAATAACAGGAATTTGCAGAACTAAAGGAGGCTGTACTCATTACATGTGTTGCAATGTGCTTCTGCTTAAGAATATTTTTATGACCACAGTGGAGTGTGATGTCTAAAACTAAGAAGGAGAAGCACACGGAAAGGTGTTCTCCTTAAAGAGAGGTTGTTGTCTGTAGTTCTGGACACAGGACAGGATGGAAATGGGGAAGCATAGGAAAGATGTTTGATTGAAACAAATGAAGTGCTTAACTTCCTCGTGGGTTCAGCAGGGGAAGCGTTTCACCTGCAGGACAGCTGTAACACAGCAAGGCACAGAGGAGTGTGGACATGTCATTCGGGCTTCCAGCTGAGATTTCCCTGGGGACTTGGGAAAACCAAGGAGAAGGGTGTGGGTGGTACACAATCTCTCCGTCTGGTTGGTGGAAATTTCAAGGCTAAGCAGAAATAGGCTGAATTTTCTTTGGCAATTAAAAAACGTGTAAGAATACCAATGATTTCTTAATCCAGTTTTGCAAGTACAAACAATGTGTATTATAAAAAGGGCTATTCAGATTCAGATTTCTTCATAGTTCCAATAAGGCAAAGATCAAATTTTAATGTTAAAAAAAAAAAGACAAGCAGACAATGAGTGACAATGTTCTAAATACTTTAGGGACAGTTTAATTGCTCTTTGGTTATGTTGTTTCAGACCGTAATTCTTGCAAATGTAAAGTCAATATACAAAATTGAGTTAAAATATAATAGTTATAAACATTTTTACTCTCCCATGTTAATCTAAAGTAAAATCAAGACTATGCTTTTTTGAAAGCTGATGATGTTCACATATTGGTTGGAAATGCTTCTTGATTATAATGTTAAATGGATCCCATCAAAACAAAAATTTTAAAGGCCATCATCTGGATGTTTTCAAACATCTAGACACACAGTGCCATGCAGACAAAACATCCAAATGGCATAACCCAAAACACACGGACAGTTGGTAGAACCTGGCAGGTTGTGGCCAAATATTTGCAATGGTAAGGCTAGATGCGCACTGCACTTATCTCAGGCCTCAGGAAATGGGCTTTGTTTAAATATGTGTTAAGCTGGCTTGTCTTTTGCTGAGCTGGGTTATAATTTTGACTCTTTGCCTTCATAATTATATGCACAAGTTTGAAAGTTTCATTTACACATCATGAGGAAAAAAAAAAGTTTTGTACCCTTAGGTTTCCAAACTGGGATCAGGAATTTGTTAAATTTATTTTAATAGTCAACTTTGTCTCTAGTAGATACCTGTTAGCTACATTTTTAACATAATAGAAAGCAGCCAACCAGTGTGATCTAGCTGTCATTTTTTTAAAAACTGAGGACAATGCAAGAATGAGTATCCAGTACAAGAATGCATATACTTTATAACCACAGCATTCCCCTGGAGAGATCACAAGAGTGAGCCGAAAAGTGCAGCTTCCTCACCCACTCCATACCAGAGGAACATTCCCCTAAACTCACCTATTACCCCCATTTAAAAAATGTGTATAAATTTAAGGGGTACAAGTGCAGTTTTGTTACATGGATATATTGCCTAGTGGTGAAGTGCAACCATCACCCTAATAGTGTACATTGTACCTTTTAGGTAATTTCTCATCCCTCACCCTGAACATGCAGTATTTGACTTTCTGTTTCTGTTTCACTTAAGATAGTGGCCTCCAGTTCCATCCCTGTTGTTGCAAAAGATATGATTTCATTCTTTTTCATAGATGAATAGTATTCCATTGTGTGTGTGTGTCCCACATTTTCTTTATATCACCCCAAATTTGGAACTTAGGCAAGGAGGAAGAATTTAACCAAATGAGTGAAAAAAAAAAGGAAACACTCCCCTTATCAATAATGCCTAAAGTTATTAATATATATGTTTACATACATATATATGGACCTAGAAACCAACAACAAAAAACCTGGCTCTCATAGTTCTAATACGTAAGTGAATAAATACCAAACCCAAACCATCCTATACGGTAAAGAAGAAACTAAGACTGAAACAAACAAGAATACTTCCAAATTTTTTGTGTTGCTGTGGTCTTTAGTGAAAGAGATCATTTTTCCTGGCGCATGGCTACTAACTATATTTTCACACGTGGCCCTGTGGGAAGCTTACATGTTCTTCCATAACAACACAGGATTCTCTTTCCAGCCAGCACTACCCAATGTTTTGGTGCTCATCGAAGAATAGAATCATAACACGAGAAAGCAGGAAAAGACACCACAGAGTGAATTCAGTTCAACCCTTTATTTTATCCACGAAGGCATTAAGATACAGAGGTGTTAAGTAACTGATCCATTGTCCAGAGCCAATGAAAGGCGGAACCCAGGCATCCCGTTTCCTGGTGCGGTGTTCCCCACTGCTGTCCAGACATCTCACTACTCCTCCTTGGTAAGAGGGACTAAGTGTCGACTTGCAGCTCCTTCCTCTTCTCCACCTGCCTCTTCACCATGTCTTTCCTTCAGATGTGCTCTTCCCTTGCCTCTCATCTTTCCCTTTCCTCCTCTTAAATGAATCCTGCCATTTCTAACCTGAAAAAATTTAAGTATCTGCTGACACAGCATCTATACACAACTTACTAATGTGTTTTAGAAAACATCAAGGCAAAATTGTGCAATAGATATAATATTTAATTTGGATTTAGGAAACCTAGTTTGTAATCCTGAGTGGTTTGTTGCTGTTGTTGTTGTTTTGTTTTTTAGACAGAGTCTCACTCTGTTGCCAGGCTGGAGTACAGTGGTGCCATCTCTGCTCATTGCAAGCTCTGCCTCCCTGGTTCAAGCGATTTTCCTGCCTCAGCCTCCTGAGTAGCTGGGATTACAGGCATGTGCCACCATGCCCAGCTACTTTTTGTATTTTTAGTAGAGACAGGGTTTCACCACGTTGGCCAAGATGGTCTCGATCTCCTGACCTCGTGATCCACCTGCCTCGGCCTCCCGAAGTGCTGGGATTACAGGCGTGAGCCACCGCGGCCAGCCGAGTGTTTCTTTTAATTTTCTATAACTTTAGGCAACTCACTTTGCAGCTGTAGGATCAGTTTGCTAATCTATAAATTAGAGGCTTGGTCTGGGTGAGCCTTAAAGCCCTTCTATTTCTATAGTTGTAAGGTTATTTTGCTTTTTAACAAATTTAACTGTGAAAACAAACAAACCCCCCCATATGTTTCTTAATCTTCATAATTCCTCACCCACTGGAACAAATCTATAATCTTCATGGTGTGCCTCAGTCTTAGCTTCCCTTTTCCACCCATCAAAATGGGAATTATCTCTATGTAGTTCTCTTTATGCATTGCTTACCACAGCACCATGCAGACTTAATGGCTTAATAAGGACTTTTCAATCTGATGATGTCAACAATTACAAAATATAGTGCAAACGTAGACATTCTAATGCCTGGCATTTAAAAATCTTTACAGAAACCTCTTTATTTCATTTATTTATTTTGGTTTTGTTTTACTCTTCTTTCAAATACCAACAGTAAAGCATTGGTTCTGGCAGAAGAAAATAATTAAAGCTCTTTAGGGTCAATTCCTAACCAAAGAGTTAGTTAATTAATTTTAAGTGAAACCCAAGGAAGGCATCTTTCTTTCTTGGCCCCTAATATCCAGGTTTAACCTAGTCCATTCAAAAAAAAATTGAAATTCAAGTGGATAAAAGAAGAGTTGAAACAGAGGCTAAAATTTTAGCCCTTGGGAAGACTGTAGTATTTCTTCCTTTTAAAAGTGTATTTAAAAGAAAAAAATTTTAGGAGATAAAAGGAGATAACTTATTTGTAAATAAGACTTACTTAGGTTTGTGGTCTCTAGGATTTGCCATAACATGTTCAACTAGAAAAGGAATTCCATACTATTCAAAAGGGTGCAGCGTGCCTTATGTCTAAAACGAAAGTTGAGAGCCAAAGAACTGCCCAATAGCCAATATGAGTCATCATTCCAAACGATAAACAAAGGACAAAAATAAAATTACTGAGAGGAGAGAAAAAGCAGAATTACTGGACGCTTTCCTGGATTACCTAGGAGAGTTAGCTTAACTCCTCTTCTTATAGAATTGTGGATTTGCCTTTTGAAGAAATCCCAGCTATCAATCACCCTAACAGCTAGCCTGGCTAGGCAACTGCATCGGTTTGCTGGTTTGATAGCAGCCTGTGTGAGAGAGCTGATTTATTTGTACTGTTCTTCCTTGGAAAATACATTCTCATTTTGAACTTTCTCCTTCTTCATACTGGTGCTACAAAAATTGGGGGTGGCTTTAAATATGCCACAGCAGAGATTCTTGCTTTATTTGGCATGTCACTTCAAGGAGGGAGCAATAAAAGACATGATGAGGGCTGTAGAGATCCCGGATCAATTGCCAAGTGCAATTGAAAACAATTAACACTATCTGATCTTTCATTCTCACAATTCAAGGTGAGTGAGAACAGAAAGTCCATTCATTAGTACAGAGACTGACACTTAGATATTTGGGTGTCTTGCTTATGAACAAAAGATGAGCTATCACTAAAACGGCACATAGAGAGCGGCATATCTTTATATTATTGCATTCAGAATGACTAACAAATCTCCTTATCAACCATAAAGCCAGCTATGAACTGACCCCAGTGCTTGAACATTTTTGTTAACTTAGAAGGACATATGTGCCGTTCATTAAAATGTTTTTCAGTGAAGAATTTATTTTCAAGGGTTCGCCTCCATAATCCATATGTTCCTGGTCACATTAGAAACATATTTTTTTAAATCACTTCTGCCAAGTCAGCACTCAGTGAAATAAGGAGCTGATACTTTCATATGCTTCACACTCTCCGTTTCTCTCCCATCTTCCCTAGCAGTTTCTGACCATTTCATTGTTCATTAGCCTTTCCAACCAAGTAAAGAAGACATTTTAAAAGATGAAGCTCAGGCAAGAATTTGATGTTATCTAAAAGCAGCATGTTTGGGGAAAGCTTCCATCAGGAAGAGGATGAAACCTGATTTACCAGGAATTTAAGAAATATGCTTCAACTGGCCATTCTTTTGAAGTCTCCCAATGAGAATTTTTCAGAATCGGCCACCCAACTGAGGCAATAGATGTGGATTATTAACTACTCAAAAGTAGGGACTTTGGAATCTCTGCCTATGGAGCCAAGCACAATACTTCAAATTTTGTTTCCCTCTGTCCCAGAGACAGGGGCAGCCTTCTCAGGAGTTCAGGGTGATTAGGTGGACAAGCCATCAACACATACCAGGCTCGGGGAGCCAAAAAGAGAGAAAAGGAGGCAGAGCTACATGGCTTTTGGGTGAGTACCTCAAAGGTCTCACCACTCTAAGACGGTTCTCCCAAAGGCCTGCCTCTGATGGCTAACATTTTCCCATTCAGGAGATGGTCATGTGAGTTGTACCACCCACTACAAAGCAAATATTCCCTGAGAGATTAACACATGAAAAGAAATCATCATCTTTCCATACTGCTCCGGTATCACTTCTGTAGTCTCATTCTATTTTTAGCATGACCATCGTCTGAGAGCAAATTTGAATGTGTGTAGGAGAGGTGGTCATGTGATTGTGGGGTAGGGTGCGTGGAGATGGAGGGAGGGAAGGAGATGGTGCAGGAACCAAGTAGAGAAGACGGTGCAAACAAAGGGCAGCTGGCCTGAGAAGATGGAGAGCCTGTGGGCTGAGCACAGTGAGAGCTGCTTGCCTGCCCAGGAGCTGCACAAGGGATCCTGAAATAAATTTCTTCTTCACACTTGTGTTTAGTTCTGCTCCTTGGCTACCTAGAGAGTAGAAAGTATGGCAGGGCTGTTTGGCTTTGGTGATGGTCAGCCCTGGGGAGGAAGAGAATGAAGAACTAGAGGAAGGTTTTGGCCTCTCACCAGGTGTGTGAGTAGAAACTGGGATCAGGAATTTGACAGTAGAGGAGGGACTCCTGGTGTGAACAGCAGTGTGATTTGGTGAACAGATGGGTAGGTGCGGTGAGTGGAAGTGAGAATCAGAGCAGAAGTCTGGATGTGGGGAGGGGGCAGCAGTGGGAGCTCCATGGCTGCAAAAAGCTAGATGCATCTTTGCTCTTCCCTCTCTCTCTTTGGTATTCTGCCCCTTTTTTCCTCTCATCATTTTGCGTTTTTTTGTTTGTTTGTTTTTGGTCCCCCATACTTTCTCTCTCTCTCTCTCTCTCTCTCTCTCTCTCTCTCTCTCTCTCTCTCTACCTACCTATCTCTTATTTATTTATTTATTTATTTGAGATGGAGTCTCGCTCTGTTGCCAAGGCTGGAGTGCAGTGGCCAGATCTCAGCTCACTGCAAGCTCTGCCTCTCGGGTTTATGCCATTCTCCTGCCTCAGCCTCCCGAGTAGCTGGGACTACAGGCGCCCGCCACCTCGCCTGGCTGGTTTTTTGTATTTTTTTAGTAGAGACGGGGTTTCACCGTGTTAGCCAGGATGGTCTTGATCTCCTGACCTCGTGATCCGCCCGTCTCGGCCTCCCAAAGTGCTGGGATTACAGGCTTGAGCCACCGCGCCTGGCCTCTCTTATTTATTTTAGACATAGGGTCTCACTCTGTTGCCCATGCTAGAGTGCAGTGGTGTGATCACAGCTCACTGTAGCCTCAAATTCCTGGGCTCAGGGGATCCTCCCACCTCAGTCTCCTGAGTAGCTGGGACTACAGGCACACATGACCACACCCGGCTAATTTTCTAATCTTTTGTAGAGACAGGGTCTATGTTGTCCAGGCTGGTCTCAAACTCCTGGGCTCAAGTGATCCTCCCACCTCGGTCTCTGGAGGATTATAGGTGTGAGCCACTGCACCCAGCCCTTATTTATTATTTCTTTGTTTGTTTAATTGTGGCAAAAAACTACCTAACATAAAATTTACCCTCTTAGCCATTTCTAAGTATACAGCTCAGTAATGTTAAGAATATTCCTACTGTTGTGTGACCATGCAAAACTCTTTTCATCTTGCAAAACTGAAACTTTGCTCCCATTAAACAACTCCCTATTTCTCACTCGTCCAGCCCCTGGCAGCCACCATTCTACTTTCTGTTTCTGTGAATGTGACTACATAAGGAACCTCATATAAGTGAATTCCTACAGTATTTGTTCCTTCGTGACAGGTTTATTTCATTTGACACAGTGTTCTCAAGGGCTAGTGATGGTGTAGCATGTGTCAAACACTCACTACTTTTTAAGGCTGAATAACATCCCATTGTATGGAGAGACCACATCTTGCTTATCCATTCATCTGTCAATGAACAGGTGGGTTGCACCCACTTCTTAACTACTGTGTATGCTTTCTGAAATTGAAGCCTATTAAAAATTATTTATGTACTAAATAAATCACCAGGACAAAGGAGGAAGCATAGGATATGGGAATCAGGTTAGCAGCTTGGTATGCAGTATGATCTTGGACAAGTTAATTCATCTCTCTGAGTCTCTGTTGGGGGATTTGGTTTAAATGAACTAGGCAAATGTCCTTCTTCTATCATCTATGATTTTTTGTTTCTATTCTTATGTTTAAAGCAGGAGGGTTAAACTGTTATCTCTAAGTAGATTGTTCCTCTGTGTATGAGAATATTTTGATATTTTCCCGTTGAGTAAGTGGTCCTATACAAGAAAAGCCCTCTACTTTTGAGTCCCTTTTGAGTCATTTATATTTTCAAGCCCCCTTTGAGTCATTTACTTGGACTTTTACATATTAATGCATTTAATAAATTTTCTCCAGATAAGCCCTAAGACAGTCTCTTTTAAACTTTAGCCTCAATCAAATGCTTTTGATGCACAAATATTCATTGAGCACTTACATACGTTCAAAATTACATTAGTCACCATGGAGAATTAAAGAAACAAAAAATAAGAGTACTAGATAACAAAGAGTAAACTACTCTTATGAAGCTCAAAGCCTAATCCACTGTGTCTTCAGGTTTGGGGGGATTCTTGATTTTTTAAAAATTTCCTTTTCATTTTATTCTAACTTGCACTTGGATTTTATCTTCATTACTACTTCTAAAATTAACGACTCCTATGGTATTTCTTTGGGCTTCCTTCCCCATCAGAACAAGCCAGTTGCTCATAAGCTAACACTCTTGCACGTGTGGTGAGATACAGAGCATTCTGTTCCACCCATTAGGGCATGTCATGAAGAATTAGAAACAAAACTATCAAATTAGTTAAAAAACAGAACAGGTTGAGTCTGTGTGCAAGCAGTCTTAAAGAATCAAGATGCTTACTCTGGAAAGATGATTGATTGATGAGCAACATACTCAAAGTCTATCAAAGACAGATTTTAACAAAAGGACGCCAGGACTAGGGAGAATCCAATAGAGCTTGAAAATGAAAAACCTGACCAATTAAAGAAATGTGCTCCTAAAGTCCCCAGAAGAGGCCCAGCCTGTGAGTATAGTATACAATAAGAGTTTGATGGATGAATAGACTAGGGCTGAAAGACGATTCATACTGATCAAAGAGCCTCCTTGTGTGTAGTTTGGTAGTTGCTATTACATGTCTACCTCAGCTCCACACAGTCCCCCTGGAGCCAGAGGAGCTCATGTTAAAAGTGTTGCTATGGGCTGAATTGCATTCCCCACCCCCCAAAATGCCTATGTTGAAGTCCTAACCCCTAGTACTTCAGAATGTAGCTGTATTTGGAGATAGGGCCTTTACAGGAGTGATTAAATGAAAATGAACTCATTCCAGCAGGGCCTAATGCAATGTTACTGGTGTCCTTCTACGAACACGAAATTTGGACACAGACGCTACAGAGGGAAGACCACGTGAGGACACAGGGAGAAGGTGGCCGTCTACAAGCCAAGGAGAAAGACCTCAGGAGAAACCAACCCCGCCAACACCTTGATCTCGAACTTCCAGCCTCCAGAACTGTGAGACAATCAATCAATTGTTGTTGTTTTAGCTGCCCAGCCTGTGGTACTTTCTTATAGCAGCCCTCACAAACTAATACAATTGCAACACACACCTTTATTTTATTTATTTAGCAAACACTTATATAGAGCTTATTATGTGTCAGGCACACTTTTAAGCACTTTACAAATATAATTTAATCCTCATAGCAACCCTGTGAGGTAGGGACTACTATTGTTCCCCTTTTAAGGATGAGGAAACCACAGTACAAAGAGGTTCAGTAATTTGTTGCTGTCTCCTACTTAGCATTAATAAGTGAAGGAGCTGGGATTGGAACCTGGGCGGTCTGACTCAAGTCCACTGAATCCCACCCTACACATTCTCTGTTGCTCTGTCTCCTGGGATTTAACTAGGGGTTCCAAGGTACAGGCTAAAACTTGTCTCCACGGTTGTATGGGTGTGTGTTTTTAAAAACCTAACACCACAGGGTCCCTTACTGCCAGGTGGATTGAAATCACATTTCATAATGTTTTTCTAGATGTTTAAGTCTCATATCAAGGGAAACAATCCAGGATTCCTGCTAAATATCTGCTGGTCCTTCATGAGAGGCCTCTCCAGGCCTGGATGAACAATTCTCATTTCTTCCCTAGCAACATTCCTCAGAGGTATGAGAGGGTGATATTGTCTCCTGTTAACAACACAGATAACTTCTTCTAGTTATGCAGACCTTGAGGAATGGCACTAGAGGCAGCGTTCTGCAGCCACACAACAAGGCATGGAGTCCACGGACTTTTCTTTCTGCATCCTTGTCTGCAAACAGACTGCCAACCAACCCATGTGCAGATGCTTGATTTCAAAGTGTGGAAAAGAAAAATCTTTCTGCAAAATCAACCAGAGAAGCCAAACTTAATTAATAAACATTCGAGAACATGAGTAACTAGGGCCAGGTTCAGAGGGGTGGGACTCACTGCAGGGAAAGAGGGAACCCTTTATCCTTGGCCAGGCAATGCAAGGGCTTTGAAGCTTGGTGTAGTCTTAGTGGTATTTTCCACGAGGTGCACCAGAAGCTGGACCGCAGTGCAGTGGGTAGAGTTAATTCCTTTCTAATTATTAAATGGAAGGAAAGTACACATGTCCAACCTGCTGAACATGCCACTTCAATCTTGCCCGCGCCGGGCCGCAAACCTTCCCACACCCTGCCCTTTAGAGTTTCAGGTTTAAGGCTTTGTTTGCAGTTGTTCTCTGCTCAGAGTCATGTGTATGGGAGCCAGAAACACACCTCTTTCCTTTTTCCCATTGCAGCTGACTCACTTGTAGCTTTTTATGGAGGTGACAGAGAGAGACCAGGGAGGGCATGGAGGCCAAGATGGCGCCAGTGCAAGTTCGGACTTCAATGAATCAATATTCTTAGTGACTGAGAGATAAAGCGGAGGGAGGGGCTTGTTGTGGCGCATACACTCAGCAGCCTTTCCACTTCCCTCAAGAGCTGGTGCTGGACCCCACATGACCCAGGGACCATCTAGACAGAAGGTCAGCAACAAAACCTGCTGCAATCGCGGCCAAGGAAATAAAGCCCAAAGTACACTCAACAGGAGCGGGGCAGTGACGGGCCACCTTCCCTATGCCATTTCCCCTCATGTCCAGTCAAAAGCTCAGCTTCCTTAAAACGATCTACGTGGTTTTCTATCTTGTTCTAATAGGAAGCCTTGTACTTTTTTTTCTCCCCTGCATTATCTCGCGTATTTCTAAGCAGGCCCCAGTCCCAAGATTTCCACTGCAGAGAAATACTAAGCAAGCTTGTTGGCAGGGTTCTCTTGTTCTGGGAGCCAGCTCTGCCCCAGGTGTTCTAATGTTGACATGTGCTGCAGGGAGCCGACTTAGAACATCTGAGAACAAAAGGAGAAAAACATTATGAAACGTGATTTCTACCTGAATATGCCAGATAGGAAGGAAACATCTCTGTAAGAAAGCAGGTCTCAGCCTGAATCCCAGTGCCCTAGGGAAGAATGCCAGGAGGTTAGTGGTGGTGATGGTGGTGGTGGGGGCTAGTGCAGAATGAGGCTCAAGAATTTTTAAATGAGGCCACCTGGCTCTAGGCAGGAGCAGGACGCTAAAATGCCTGCAGTGCCTTAGGCATCAGCACCCACCAAACCCCTGGGAAGGATGTGGGTCATTTTGGCACAGTCCATTCACTTTTGGCAAATACAAGAAGCCAGGTAAGATTCACCCACACCAGACACAGGAGAACACTTCTTAAGGAGCCAGTTCAGAACATTCCATGAGAAGCCAGGGAAAGATTTTTATAACTCAGATCTTTGTAGATCTGTGATATCCTTGGAGATGTTGCTGCAGAATGAAGTTATGGTCAAGTCTGGGTCTGGCTTTTTCTCTGGGTAGTTTAACCCAAAGGGAAGGGTTTGGAGAATTCTGGTTCTTCTTGCTCCCTTCACTCCATCCCCAACTCCCTCCATTAAACTGAAGTTCTTTATCACTCCCTTTAGGAGATATGAAAACACAGCAGGTAGCTTTATGCTCCTTCAGGTCCTCCCAACTCGAATAGCAACATTGCTAGTTTATCATTTCCAGCTAAGTCAGGCGATACCTGCTATGCAGGATTTCCAGGCAAAATAATTTACTGCAAGAAACTGTCAATTGCTTGTCTGCCTTGGTGACTCCAAAGAGATTGACAAAGACCAGAGATATGAAAGGAAAATATTTGTGAAATAGAATCCCTCAGTGTGGCACCACTCTTATCTTTTTTGAGTAATTCTAAGACACTTATTCACGTTGAAAACTCACCCTGATGGCCCTCCCTGATGAATATTTGTATAATTGGATATTCATTTGTTACTCATGTAGTTAACCAATTTGTTTAGATGGAGCCCAGGTTTATGAGAAGTGAACCAATTTGCATGTACTTTTCGGTCAGAAAAAGGGGTTCATCCTACCACAAACAGAGTGAGGCTAAAATTCACACAAAGGTATGTTATGTGAGATATTTTATAAAAGGAACGTGCACATGTCCTAACAATTATTTTAGAACATTGGGTTCACCTGGAGCCGATCAAATGGTCTCATCAAGTTTAAAACAAAACAAAACAAAACAAAACAAAAAACTATTGATGAAAGTGCTTAAACATTTTCTCACCCAAGCTAAATTGTGTTGGCCAAATTTTGCTGATGGATTGCATAACTGAATTAGGAACTGGGAATGCCAGAAACCCACTTGAGGTTGACAGAGCAATGAAGTTAAAATAACTGTGGTCACCAAAGTACTGAGTCAAGAAAATTCTCTCGGTTCATGGAGTGATTTGGAGAGAAAGTAAAAGGAATTCAGTGGTTATGTGGCAGAGTATCAAGCTTTCTGAATCAAGAGACCTAACTTCAAGTTCCAGCTTTTGTCACTATTACCCAGCTCTGTGACACTGGGGAATTCACTTTTCCTCTCTGGGCTTCATTTGTGGTATGAGGGACTTAGATCAGGTGATCTCTAAGATCCCGTTGATGACAGATAGTCTGTGAAATGAGTTACATTAGTGTAGAGTATACTTGTTTTGATCAGTGATACTTTTTTTGTTCATAAGTGATTTAACTACATTAACATTTGCATTACACTGGAATACTAGAGTTTTTCCAATGCTTTTTGTAATCCCTGAATTCAACTTGGTTAACCAGGATACTTCAGTATTTTAGGACTAGAAACTTCCAGGTGGAACTCATGCAGTAGAGAGATTATCAGAGCAAACTGTCAAAATAGTAGGATGGAGACCTTACGTCAAAGCAAAGAATGAAGGTATACAACACTTGCCTAAATTTTTGCAGCAAGAATACCAGAGTGAAGGAATTTGAAGAAGGCCAAGACAGGAAAATTTGTGTTCATAAACATTCTTTTCTTTTGGAGCATAAACTTTGGTATAAAAGAATAAGAAAATAGAAGATGGTCAAAATAAACATTTCTAACATTTAAAAAATAAAATTATAAGAAAAATTCTTGACACTTCATACGCTAGAAGCAAAGATGTAAAACCTCTTCAATAAAGGTCATGCAGTACAGCCTGCATGGCAAAACCCCACCTCTGCAAAAAATGCAAAAATACATTAGCTGGGTGTGGTGGTGTGCACCTGTAGTCCTAGCTACTTGGGAGGCTGAGGTGGGAGGATCGCTTCAGCCAGGGGATCAAGTCTGCAGTGAGCTGAAATGGCACCATTGCACTCCAGCCTGGGCAACAGAGTGAGACCCTGTCTCAAAATAATAATAATGCTAATAATGCAGTAAATGCTAGTCTATAGTCTATAATCTATAATCTATGTTTGGAAACCTAATTTTTATGATCTCAACTAGTAAACTACAAAATCTCCACTCAAAGAAGGAATTCTCTTGAAAATACAGAAATCAAGAAGTGGAAGCAGAAGATCAAGACAGAAGTCCTCACTCAGTGTCTTCAATAGGTTCTTGGAATTCATTTTCTTTATTCATTCATCCATTGATTGGCACTTCGGTTGATTCCATATTTTGGCTATTGTGAATAGCACTGAAACAGACATGAGAGTGCAAGTATCTCTTCAATATATTTATTTTCTTTCTTTTGAATATATATCCAGTAGTGTAATTGCTGGATCATATGGAAGTTTTATTTTTAGTTTTTTGAGGAACCTCCAAACTTCTCCATAATGCTTATGCTAACTTACATTCCCACTAGCAGGGGATGAAGGTTCCCCTTCCTCCACATCCTCACCACCGCCTGTCAGTGCCTGTCTTTTTGATACAAGCCATTTTAACTGGGGTGAGATGACATTTCATTGTAGTTTTGATGTGCATTTCTCTGATGATTAGTGATGTTGAGCATTTTTTCATGTACCTGGTGGCCATTTGTATATCTTCTTTTGAGAAATGTCTGTTCAGATCTTTTGCCCATTTTCTTAATCGAATTATTTTATTTCTTGCTATTAAGCTGTTTGAGCTCCTTATATATTCTGGTTATTAATCCCTTGTCAGATGGATAGTTTGCAAATATTTTCTCCCATTCTGTGGGTTGTCTTTTCACTTTGTTGATTGTTTCCTTTGCTGGGCAGAAGCTTTTTAGCTTGATGTAATTCCATTTGTCTATTTTTGCTTTGATTTGTCTGTGCTTTTGAGGTCTTACATAAAAAAATTTTCCCCAGACCGGGAGCATTTTCCCATGTTTTATTCTGGTACTTTCATGTTTCAGGCCTTAGAGTTAAGTCTTTAAGCCATTTTGATTTGATATTTGTGTATGATAAGGAATAGGGGTCTTGTTTAATTCTTCTGTTTATAGCTATCCAGTTTCCCAGCACCATTTATTAAAAAGACTGTCCTTTCCATAGCGTATATTCTTGGCATCTTTGTTGAAGATGGATTGGCTGTAATTGTGTGGAATTATATCTCAGTTCTCTGTTCTGTTCCATTGGTCTATGTGTCTGTTTTTATGCCAGTATCATGCTGTTTTGATCACTATAACTTTGTAGTAAATTTTGAAGTCAGGTAGTGTGACATCTCCAGCTTCGTCCTTTTTGCTTAGGATTGCTTTGGCTATTTGGTCTTTTGTGATTCCATATAAATTTTAGGATTTTTTTTTTCATTTTTGTGAAGAAAGTCATTGGTATTTTGATAGGGTTTTCATTGAAGAAACTAATTTTACCACAGACCTATGTAAACAAGAGTTAAGTTCCTATGGCACATTTCTGGTCACAAAAACCACCAAACTTCTAAATAAAGACCAAAATACTTCTAACAGTAAACACTGAAATAAATGTGAGCTACACATACATTTAAGAAAGATAAATAAAAACAAATAAGAAGGTTTACCCAATTATAACAATTCAGGGTTTCAGGTGGCCAAAGTCCAGCCAGGCAGCCCAGGGCACAAGCCAGCCCCAGCCAGGACGCGCTCACACACACCCACACCAACCACACTCACTTCCCATGGCAGGGTGCACTCACACACACCCACACTTACTCACACTGGGATACGCCAAAGAACCTAATGTGCATATCTCTGGAATGTGGGAGGAAAGCGGAGTGCCCTGAGAGAACCCCTGCAGATATGGGAAGAACTCCACACAGACAGTGGCTCCGGCCAGGGACAGGTTTTTTTCTCATCGAACTTAGAATGAGCTGACAATGTGATTCAGGAACCTGCTGTATCACCATAAAGCAAAATGTTCCCATGATGGGAGTGTGAAGGACTGGCTGGCTAACATCAGCCTGGGAACTCCTTACTTACTGTGCTGCCGCGCTTAGGGCAAGTTCCTTGAGGAACAAACTCTGAGATGGAGATTTGCTGGTAGGAGGCTCGCTGGGACTGCTCTCAGTGAATAAAGGATTGTAAAGGAGTGAGGGAAGCAATACGGTTGCAACAGAGGCCTCCACTGGTCCCACAGAAAGTTCTGGAGCTGGAGGCAGCCTTTCAAAGTTATCTCCAATCGAGGCAGGGAGACTGGGCCTTTGAACACCCACACTGACTGGTCACTGGATATGAGCCGCACCCAGGGAGGGCACATAACCTTGGGGGAAGCAGCTCTCTGTGGCTGAGGGAGAATCCCATAGCGAAACTCAGCTGTGAGCTTTAAACAGTCAATACGTGCTGCTTGGGCAAAGAGGGCCTCAGTCCTGAAGGGGGAATTTGGGCCCCTGCACCACAGCATCTGCTATTCCACTTGGTAGTATGGGAATTAACTCTTCAGTGTATTTAAAACTATATAATATAGTAATGAAACCCAAGCAGCCCCATCTATTTGGAACACATCTTCCAAAAAAAAAACAGTAAAACATGTCTTTGAGCAGATAGATATGTCACCAAGTCTATGCACCACAGTCAATGAAGTTTATGCATATGGGAGTCTCTGCACAAGAAAACAGGCAATAATAATTCCTGTGCCCATATCCAATTAAAAATAACAAATTAAAAGTGGTTCCAGATATGGTGGCTCACACCTATGATCCCAGCACTCTGGGAGGCTGAAGCGGGAGGACAGCTTGAACCCAGGAGTTCAAGACCAGCCTGGGCAACATCATGAGGCCCCATCTCTACACAAAATAGAAATAATTAGTCAGATGTGGCGGTGCACACCTGTAGTCCCAGCTACTAGGGAAGCTGAGGAGGGAGAATCATTTGAGCCCAGGAGATCAAGGCCGTAGTGAGCTATGATTGTACCACTGCACTCCAGCCTGGGTGACAGAGTGAGACCCCATATCTAAAAATAAATAAATAAACAAATAATAATGATTATGTCTTCAAGAAAATGGTACTCTATACATTTTGTTTATAAGGGAAAAACAAATTTCAGATGATTTCCTTCCAGAACAGTTGATTTTTTAAAAGCTTGACTGCTTATTTATAGTCATCCAGAAAACTTGGCTATCCAAACTGCACGCCATTCTCTGAAAGTTCTGTAGAGTCAAGTTTTGACAACTTGCATAGACACGGAAGTTAAAGGTTAATGGGCCTTCAACAAAGGGTTTATTAGGTACATGTTCACATTGCAGATTTGTGGCAGTGCCTTTATATCCTATTTCTATCCTTCCTTAATCAGGTCCCCTACGCACATGCCTGATAAGCAAGAGAAGAGGAGCAGGTTTCTCAGGTGAATTAGACAATTCAATTGCAAGCAGTTCAGAGCACGCTCTTAGCCCACCAGCCATCTTGCCCTTGCTAACCTGGTTTAGAAAAACTTTCTGCTTGCAGGTATGATAGAATCCTGCTCATTCATCCAGTCAAAAGTGAGTATTTGGGGAAAAGTGGAGATGAAGAAGGTGCAAAGAAAGCAAATCTCTGACCAGTTTTCAGAAACCATGACTGCTGCAGGCGCGAGCAGTTCTTATCTTTGGACTGACTCAACTAAATATGAGGAGAAAGTATTCCTGAAATTTTACTTAACTGGAGAGTCAACGGGAGTAAATTTTTTTTTGTGAAACACTGAATCATTCTAATGCATGCAGCCAGAAGGTTATGCAATTCCTCTTTTATCACCGGAAGATCTTTAGTAATTGTGGGCACTCCTCTTATTTCAATAACTTCAGAGAAGGATTGTTGACACCTTAGATTAAGCCAGTGGATACATGCTACCTTTTCCCATTCATAAAGCCAAAGAAGTAGGATGTGCTGAAAACCTGAAAGTCATTAAAGGACTGGACTTTTCTTTCTTACCTTAAATTCTTTTAACACTCCTGTAAGATTCTTATGCCATGAAAACAATTAGGAATCCTCTAATCTTAAATGCATACAAATCTGCCTCTCTCCTTCCCTCACCAAATATTTTTTGTCTCAGTCAAGCCTCCCGGCTTATGTGGCACTTTTGACATGCACACAGACTGCTGTATTTTCATAGTGTGGAAGGTGAAACCCACTCTATGGCTGGACAACCTCTCTGCTAACAAAATCCACCTGTTCTCCAGTTTTGCTTATATTGCATTTTCAGTGCAGCACCAGGAAGGCTGTGAGCACTTGAATAAACACTACATCATGAAAATAATTGTGTCTCCTTTACTTATCTTTTAGCATTTAGTTGCTTAATATCTTGTGTAGTGCACACCAGGCATAACACAAGTTAATATAAACCGTAGATTTTTATACCTAAGAGATTTGACTTCATGTAATGATTGTCACTCATATAAATTATCTAATATGTTACAAACCTTGAAGAGTAGATTGTTTGTCAGAAAATATACATAAAAATATGTGAGAACCACTTTGATTCACCATGCCCCCCCACGATTAACAAAATCCAAACCCCAAACACAAATCGAGTGAGATTGGCCATCATCTCCATAGCAGAACTTATACTTTTATATTATATAAAGAGAACCTCATTTTCTCCATGAAAAGATAGACAAAAATTAGTGTGCCTGACCTTAAAAACATGGTTGGCTGACTTATTTCCAACATCACTGGAGCAAGCTGGAGATTACTATTTGTACCTAAGGGAAATAAGGCATATTTGGTGCTCCTACCCTTATGTTGCAGAGAATCACAGAAGATAGCTAATGTCATTAGAGGTGGCATTCCAGTGGGGTTAATGAGTAACTAAAGGCCCATTGTAAAGGGATAACATCTGGAATATGCATGGCCTAGGAGGAAGAATGGACCTTAAATTAAACTGGCAACATGGCAAAGTAATCTTGTGTAAGGTGAGAAGTTAAAGTTTCTCCAAGCTATAGGAGATCTGATTACATAACCGGTAATTTATTTTACTATATTACATTCATATTCATTCATTCATCCCTATATTACCTAGAGTGGGAACACATAAACCATCATTGTTCCATGAAACCAGAGAGCAGATTCTAGCTCTTCTGCTTCCAGGCATGATGGAATAACTGGTACCAGAGTTTTTCTCCCCGCTGGAGACAACCAGAAAGCTGGACAAAATGTATGAAACAACAGTTTTCAGATATTAGGCAAAGCAGAGCACAGGACTGTGATCCTTAAGAGAAGAGAGAAACAAGGTTGCCCTCTGCTCACCCCAGCTTTCTGCGAGAGGCACTATCTGGACTACAGTCCAGGGAGGTGGAACTCAGGCAGTATATGGGGGTCTGGTGATTGAGGAGGCAGAGATTAGAGTTCTGGGAGGCTGAGGAGACAGAGTGTTTGGGATGGAGTAATGGTGAGAAAGGAGCAAAAGCTCCAGAAATTTGCATGAGTTCTCCTTCAGGCTGTGGCTGAGCACCCACAGAATGAGACTACACAAGGCAGGGCTAATAACCGGGGCAAACATAACTATCAGGATGCTATAAGCAATTCCTGGAGCTCACACAATGCTAGGAGGCATTCAAGGACAGGACTCTTTAAACACCTGGCACATTCAATAGAGGTCCCAGAAAGATCAAGCCTTAGAAGGAGAGCTGAACTAACTATAGTCTCAGGTTATTCTGTGTCTACATAGCAAACTTAAAAAGAAGCTTCAAAAGGACCAAACTGATCCCCAAGTATTTTAGCTGCCTGCCAAAAAGCCCACAATATCCTTTGAAAGAAGATAACAAAATACACCAACACAAAACATCACAATCTCTAGTATCCAATACAAAATTGTGAGACTTGTGAAGAAACAAACAAACAAAAAAGTGACCTATAGCTATTATAGGTGGCCCTAATATGACACAGATGGTGGAATTATCAGACAAGAACTTAAAAAGCTACCACAAATGTATTCAAGGATTTAAGTTAAAATGTGAATACAAATGGAAATGAAATTGAAGATATGTAAAATAGCTGAATGGACATTTGAGAGCTGAAAAATACAATATCTGAAATAAAAAAAATTCACCAGATGAGATTAATAGCACTTTAGACAATGCAAAAATGCAAAACAAGATCAGGGAACTTGAGGCCATAGCTATAGAAACTATGTAGTTTAAACAGAGAAGAAAAAAATTGGAAAAAATAGAAAGAAACTTTGTAATTTGTGTGACCATTAAGCGGTCTAACATGAATATTAAGTGGTCTAATGCCCAAGAAGAAGAGACAGAAAAAAAAAATGTGAAGAAATCAAGTACAATTTCCCCCAGAATTTGAAAAAAAAAAAAAACCTCCACCAACTTATAAACCTATAAATTCAAGAAGCTCAGTGAATCCCAGGCAAGATAAACACAAAGGAAACTATGTCAAAGTACATCATAATTGATTGGCTGAAAACAAATTATAAAGAGAGTCTCTTAAAAGCAGCTAGAGAAAAAAGATACATTATAATACTATATAATTATACAGAAATACAGATAAGAATGATGTCTGCCCTCTTCAGAAACCATGCAAACCAGATGATTTTTAAATGATGAAAGAAAAAAATATCCAGTGAAAATATCTCTACAAAATTTAAAAAAAAAAAAAAACATTAACAGAAAACACTGGGAGAATTCATCAGCAGCCAACTAGCACTGCAAGAAATGCTACAGGAAGTTATTCAGGCTGAAGGACTAGGATATCAGATTGAAATTTGGATCTACTAAATTTTCTTTTAAAAGTAACTTTAAAAGATAATTTATAGGCGGGGTGCAGTGGCTTACGCCTGTAATCCCGACACTTTGGAAGGCCGAGGAGGGCGGATCACGAGGTCAGGCATGAGGTCAGGAGATTGAGATCATCCTGGACAACATGGTGAAACCCTGTCTCTACTAAAACACAAAAAATTAGCCGGGCGAAGTGGCGGGCGCCTGTAGTCCCAGCTACTCGGGAGGCTGAGGCAGGAGAATTGCTTGAACCCAGGAGGTGGAGGTTGCAGTGGGCCAGGATCACACCACTGCACTCTAGGCTGGCGACAGAGCAAGACTCCGTCTCAAAAAAAAAAGAAAAAAAAAAAAAGATGATTTATGGATAATCTTTAAAAGATAGTTTAAGGTTTGAAGCAAAAATAATAACAATGTATTGAGGGGTTTATAACATGCATACTTTTTTTTTTTTTTGAGACAGAGTCTTGCTTTGTCACCCGGGCTGGAGTGCAGTGGCGCCATCTCGGCTCACTGTAACCTCTCCCTCCCAGGTTCAAATGATTCCTGTGCCTCAGCCACCTGAGTGGCTGGGATTACAGGCGCGTGCCACCACGCCCAGCTAATTTTGGTATTTTTAGTAGAGACAGGGTTTTGCCATGTTGGCCAGCTGCTCTCGACCTCCTGGCCTCCCAAAGTGTTGGGATTACAGGCGTGAGCCACTGTGCCCTGCCAGACATGTATACAATTTAAAAGTATACAACAATAACAGAAACACGAGGGAGAAATAGGCTTTTTTTGCATTTTCATTTTACAATTAAAATGTGGCAAATATATAATAACACAAAATTTTCTAATTTAACCATTTTATGTGTGCAACTCAGTGGCATTAAGTAATCCACAGTGCTGTGCAACCATCAGTCATCTCTATTTCCTAATTTTGTTGTCATTCCAAACAGAAACTCTGCCCATTAACAATAACTCCCTGTCATTCATATCCATCCAGCCATGGTTACTTCTATTCTACTTTCTGTCTCTAAGAATTTGCCCATTCCAATTATTTCATATGAGTGGGATCACATAATATTTGTTCTTTTGTGTTAATTCACATAGTACACTGTTTTCAAGGTTCGTCCATGTTGTAGTGTATGTCAGAACTCCATTCCTTTTCGTGGCTGAATAATATTCCATTGCGTGGAAATACCACTTTGTGTTTATCCATTCATCTGTTGATGGATACTTGGATTATTTCCACCTTTTGGCTATTGTGAATAGCACTGCTATGAACAAGTATCTGTTGGAGTCTGTGTTTTTAATTCTTTTGGTTATATCTAGGAGTGGAATTACTGGGTCATATGCCAACATTATGCTTTGTTTTTGAAGAAACTGCCAAACCATTTTCCAAAGTGGCCACACCATTTTACATTTCTACCAACAGTGTACCCGGGTTCCAATGTCTCCACATCCTCACCAACACCTGTAATTTCTCTCTCTCTGTTTCTTGATAACAGCCATCAGTAAAGGAGGATCTCATCTGGTTTTGATTTGCATTTCCCTAATGACTAATGAAGTTGAACATCTTTTCATGTACTCTTTGCCACTTGTATATCTTCTTTGGAGAAATATCTATTCTAGTCCCTCACCCAGTTTTTCATTGGGTTGTCTTCTTGCTGTTGAGTTGTAGCGGTTCTTTATATATTCTGGATATTAAATGCTTATCATTTATGTGATTTACAATTTTTCGCCCCATTCTGTGGGTTCTTTAGATTTTCTAGATACAAGAGTCTTGTCAGATATACGTATTATGAATACTTTTTCCAGTCTGTGGCTTGCCTTTTCATTTCTCTAGTGGTATCCTTCTGAGAGCAGAAGATAATAATTTTGATGAAGTTAAATTTATCTTTATCTTTCGCTTGTGGTTAGTTCTTCTTTCATCTTAGCTAGGAAATGTTTGTTTGGCCATGTGTGGTGGCTCACAACTGTAATCCCAACAGTTTGGGAGGCTGAGGCGGGCAGATCATGAGGTCAGGGGATTGAGACCATCCTGGCTAACACAGTGAAACCCCATCTCTACGAAAAACACAAAAAATTAGCTGGGCGTCGTGGCATGCACCTGTAGTCCCAGCTACTCGGGAGGCTGAGGTAGGAGAATCACTTGAACCCAGGAGGCGGAGGTTGCAGTGAGCCGAGATTGCACCACTGCACTCCAGCCTAGGCAACAGAGCGAGACTCCATCTCAAAAAAAAGAAAGAAAAAAAAAGAAATGTTTGTTTAACCCAAGGTTGTAAAATTTTTCTGTTTTCTACTAGAAGCTTTACAATTTTTTATTTTATGTATGCGACTATGATCCATTTTGAGCTAGTTTTGTGAGGTGAAGATCAAGGCTCATGTTTTCCACATTTTTCCCATATGAACGTCCAGTTGTTCTAGCACCATTAGTTGAAAAGACTTTTCTATCCCCATTGAATTACCATGGAGGTTTTATTGAAAATAAATTCACAACATATGTATGTATGTGTATGAGTTTATTTCTGGATTCACTTTTAGATTCCATTGATTTATAGGTATATATATCCATATGCCAATACCACACAGTATTGATTATTATAGTTTTATACTAAGTATTGAAGTCAGATAATATAACTTTTCCAATTCATTCTTCTTTTTCAGATTGGTTTTGGCTAGTCCAGATCCTTTTTGTTTCTATATAATTCTTAGATTTCACTGACAAGTTTCCTTTTTTAAAAGCCTGTTTTGATTTGTATTGTGTTGAAGCTATAGATCAATTTGAGAACAATGTCATCTTTTAATGCATAAACATGGCTTAGTTCTTCATCTGTTTTGGTCTTCTTTAGCTTCTTTTAGCCATGTTTGTAGTTCTTGCACATATTTTGTTAAATTTTTCCCTAGATAATTTATGTTTTGGAATGTTACTATAAATAAATTTTAACTTTCCAATTGCTCCTTGCTAATATGTAGAGATAAACTTGATTTTTGTACAGTAATTCCCTCTTATCCATGAGGATATCTTCCGAGATCCCCAGTGAATGCCTTGAAACCATATAGTACCAAACCCTATATATACTATTTTTTCTATACATACATACCTATGATAAAGTTTAATTTATCTTAATTTGACACAGTAAGAAACAAAAATAACTAATAATAAAGTAGAACAATATGACCATATACTGTAATACAAACTATGTTAATGTGCTGTCTCTCTAAATATCTTACTGTACTGCATTCACCTATTTGTGGACACTAGTTGACTGCGGGTAACTGAAAGTGCAGAAAGCAAAACTGTGAATAAGGGGACTACTGCACATTTACCTTCTAACTTGTGATCTTGCTAATTTCACTTAGCAGCATATGAGTTTCACTTTTTCCACATCTTTACCAACTGTTGTTATTATCTGTCTTTTTTGTTTATGACCACACTAGTGAGTATCAGGTAGTATCTCATTGTGATTTTGATTTGCATTTTCTGATGGCTAATGACTTTAAGCATCTTTTTATGTCCTTACTGACCATTTGTATATTTTATTTGGAGAAATGTCTATTCAGACACTTTGCCTATTTTTAAATTGGGTTGTCTTTTTATTACTTAGTTATTAGGGTGCTTTACATATTTTAGGTGCGACACTTTTATTTTTAACTTATCTACATCTTTATATTTAAAATGTACTTTTTGGGCTGGGAGTGGTGGTTAACATCTGTAATCCTAGCACTTTGGGAGGCCAAGGCAGGCAGATCACTGGAGACCAAGAGTTCGAGACCAGACTGGCCGACACGGTGAAACGCCATCTCTACTAAAAATACAAAAATTAGCTGGCGTGGTGGCAAATGCCTGTAATCTCAGCTACTCAGGAGGAGGCTGAGGCAGGAGAATAGCTTGAACCCGTGAAACAGAGGCTGTAGCGAGCCAAGATCACGCCACTGCACTCCAACCTGGCTAACAGAGCATGACTTCATCTCAAAAAAATAATAAAATAAAATGTACTTTTTGGACTGGGTGCAGTGGCTCTCACACCTGTAATCCCAGCACTTTGGGAGGCCGAGGTGGGTGGAATACCTGAGGTAGGAAGATCGACACCAGCCTGACTAACATGGAGAAACCCCGTCTCTACTGAAAATACAAAAAAAGTAGCCAGGCCTGGTGGCGTATGCCTGTAATCCCAGCTACTTGGGAGCCTAGGGCAGGAGAATCACTTGAACCCAGGAGGCAGAGGTTATAGTGAGCTGAGATCACACCATTGCACTCCAGCCTGGGTGACAAGAGTGAAACTCCAACCCCCAAAAATTTTAATTTTAAAATTAAAATTAAAATAAAATACAAAATGTACTTTTGTAAACAGCATATAGCTTAGATTAAAAAAAAATGGAACAAAATTGTTTTCACTTTAATTGGAGTGTTTAGACTATTTACATGTAATAATATTTACAGATATGGTCAAGTTCAGATCTATTGTCTTGCTACTTGTTTTTTATTTGTCCCTGCTGTTCTTTGTTGCTTTTTTGCTTTTTCCTGCATTCTGTGGATTAATTCAACATTTTTAGAATACATTTTGTATGCTTGATTGAAATACTGAGTATAAATCTTTGTGTTACTTTTTGTGACTGCTTTGAGTTTGCAGTATGTGTCTTTATATTGTTACAGCCATATAATATTACACCTTTAACATGTAATATTAGATCTTAAAATAACACACATGCTGGTCATAGAAAATGGTGGAGTAGAAAGCTCCAGGGGTTAGACCCTCACCAAAACAAACACAAAGCTGAAAAAACTATCAGAATCAACTATTTGAGAACTCTGAAAGCTGATCAAACATTTACAGCAGCCAAGGGAGCATTTAGTGAAGAGAGAGGCTACTCAACCTTGGTAAGACACTGGCATGTAGGAACCAGTTATTATCCCCCATTCCTCAGCCCCTCCTCTACTGTTGGGCCAATGCCTGCATTCCTAGAGTAGCTGGCTCAGGGTGGTAAGGATCTGTCTTCTAAATTTCTTGTCTTCTAAAATTTGAGGTGGTACATTTTGCTCAGTCTGGTGGTTCCCTGAGGAGCTTGCATAGACATTTGCATCTGTTTCAGCTACCACTGGCTATAGTGGCTTCCCTGGCATCTATTAGGTTTAAATCGCAATTACTTTTACACCAACCTAATAGATGCCAGGGAAGTCACTATAGCCAGTGGGAGCTGAAAGGTTTGGTGCAATTACTTTTGCACCAACCTAATATCATCTATCTGAAGGTTTTAAAAGGTAAAACACTTTAAAAAATTGAGACTTTATCAGGTCACAGGCTGACCTCAGAGACAACAGAACAGAAACTTTAGTGATCACACACAACAAGGAATATAGACGTTGCCAAAATAGTTTGGAAAAGTCGCCATACAGACAACTGCATTCCTCAATAGCAATTCCTGAGTAAGGAGACAATTTGATTTACAGAATTATCATATTACAATATTCAAAATGTTGGCCAGGCATGGTGGCTTATGCCTGTAATCCCAGCACTTTGGGAGGCCAAGGTGGGTGGATCACTTGAGGCCAGTTCACGACTAGCCTGGCCAGCATGGTGAAACACCATCTCTACTAAAAATACAAAAATTAGCCAGGTGTGGTGGCACGCATCTATAGCTCCAGCTACTCGGGAGGCTGAGGCACAAGAATTGCTTGAGCCTGCAAGGCAGAGGTTGCAGTCAGCCAAGATTGTGCCACTGTGCTCCAACCTGGGTGACAGAGCAAGACTCTGTCTCAAAAAAATATTCAAAGTGTTCATGTATCAACAAAAGGCAAAAAGCACACAAAGATATGGGGAAATATGGCTCCCTCACAAGAAAAAAAATGTGACAGAAACTATTCCCAGGTAAGTGCAGAAATTTGAATTAATACCCAGATACATTGATTCAACTGTCTTAAATATGCTTGATGAGCTAAAGGAAACCATGGACCAAGAAATAAAGGAAATTCGGAGAATGATGTATTAGTAAATAGGGAGTGTCAATAAAACAATAGAAATTATTAAAAGGAAACAAATAGTAATTCTGGAGTTGAAAAGTACAATAGTTAAAATTTTTTTAAAATTAAAATAGGTTGAATAACATATTTAAGCAAGCAAAAGACAGAATGAGCAAATATGAAGATAAAGCAATTGAAATAATCAGTTTGCAGAGCAGAAAGAAAGAGAATAAAGAAAACTGAGCAAAACTTGACAGAGCTGTGGAATTCACCAACATATGCATCTTAGGAGTCCCAGATGGAGAAGAGAGACAAAAAGGCAAAAAAAAATTTGAAGAAATTATAGCCAAAACTTTGCAAATTTGATGAGACATGAATCTAATTATCATACACAAAGCAGGATAAACCCAAAGAGATGTGTACCAAGACACACTGTAGTCAAATTTTTGAAAAATAAAGACAGAGAATCTTGAGAGCAGCAAGAGAGAAGCAGCTCATCCACATACAAGGGATTCTCAATAAGATCAATAATGGACCACCACTCAGCAGTAAAAAGGAAGTAACTACTGATACATGACACACGGATGATTCCCAAAATCATTAGGTTGAGCAAAAGAAGCCAGAGAAGGGTACATGCTGTGTGATTCCATTTAAATGAAATTCTAGAACAAGGAAAACTAATCTATAGTGACAGAAATCAGATTAGTAGTTGGCTAAAGTCTAGGACAGGTGGGTGAGTGGAGAAGTGCAGGAATTGATTGCAAATGGCATGAGGGAACTTATCCTGTTGAGAGAAATGTCCTTTATCTTGATAGGAGGGTGGTTACATGGGTATATACATTTGCCCCAACTCACCATGTTCCTCTTAAAAATGGGTACATTTTATTGCATTTAAATTATACTTCCAGAAGTTCATTTTGAAAAGTTTTTAAAAGTAGATTATAGTAACTAATTCAGTTAACAGTACATATTGATTTAATGCAATACCACTTTTTACTAGATGCCAGGTAGGAAATACAAAGCTATGTGTCCTTTGGCAAGTAATTTAAGGTCTTTGAGCTTTATATTTCTTGTAGATAAGGCCAGAATTATTTATGGAGCACTGTTATAAAGATTACATGAGAATATTTTAGTTAAATCACTTAGCATAGTATTTGGAAGCAATACAATAAATCTTAGCTTTTTAGATTTTGTTTATAACATGTATAAAATAGGACTTTGTGAGGATCATATGAGAGAATTAATAAAAGCCCTTTGCATACAATAAAACACTAAGTAGGTTCTTCTTTTTTTTTTTTTTTAATAGAGACAGAGTCTTGCTATGTTACCCATATGTCAACCTATGTTGAACTCCTGGCCTCAAGCCATCCTCCCACCTTGGTGTCCCAAAGTGTGGGATTACAGGCTTGAGCCTCTGCACCTAGCCAATCAATTCTGATTATTATTATAAATATACAGAAACATAAGTAGAAACTTGCTGTAGCTTTTAAAAATTCAGCATGTAAAATTCAGACTCCTAGGACTGGCCTAAATCAGTAGTTCCCAAACTTTGCCTAGCAAAATCACTAGAGAAGTGTTTGCAAAAACCAGATCCTAGGTCACATTGTATCTAGATAGAACTACTGAATCTAAAATCTCTGATATTGAGGCCCTAGAATCTAGATGATTCTAATGTACCACCAAGTTTGCAGATGTCTGCCCTACGAAAATATATTCCTGTTTATCAGTCATTTATATTTATCAATTCATTACATAATTAATGTATTTCAGTTATGTCAAAGCACTGTGCTGAGTCCTAAGATTAATGATTTGCAGTTAGTAATATCAATTATTTATAACTGGATACTTCTGAAGTGTATGATGGTATTCTCTATAGTATCTTATTCTCTTTATCAACCATTTCTTGATAAAACTGTTGTATATTAGTCAGTGTTCTCCAGAGAAACAGAATCAACAGAATTTGCACACACACACACACACACACACACACATACATTTTAAGGATTATATATATATATATGTTATATGTTCCTTATAATATGGATTTATTATAAGGAATTAGCTCATAGAATTACAGAGGCTAAGGAGTCCTATGATCTGCAGTTGATAAGCTGGTGACCTGGGAGAGCTGATAGTGTAGTCTTGTCTGAGTCTGAAGTTCTGAGAACAAGGAGAGTTAATGGTGCAGGGTCCAGTCTGAAATCCAGCAGGCTTGAGACCCAAGAAGAGTCTCAGTTTGAGTCCAAAGGCAGGAAAAGACTAATGTTCCAGCTCAAGCAGTCAGTCGGGAGAAGTACCCTATTATGAAAAAGTTTAGCCTTTTTGTTCTATTCAGGCCTTCAACTAGTGGGGTGAAGGTCACCCACACTGGGGAGGTGCAATCTGCTTTACTCAGTGGACCAATTCAAATGATAATCTCCTCCAAAAGCACCTTCACAGACACACCTAAAATAACGTTTGACCAAATATCTGGGCATCTCATGGTTCAGTCAAGTTCACACATAAAACTAGCCATCATACCATGTTATTATTGAAATGTGTGGATTAAATTAAGATAGTGAAATAAATATGAAATAAATCCTTAAATTTTTCCCATCCAAAATCATATGTGATTATAAAAAGACATAAGTGTATAAAGAATAAATAGCAATAAAGCAAGAAAAAAAACATGACCAGACCAGAATTTTGTGGAATATTTAAAAAACAGATCTGACCAAATGCATAGAAAAAAAATCAGAGGAAACCATAATCAAAGCATGTACAAGAGAAAATTGCTGAAAAAGCATAAGCAGTTTAGAGTGGTTCTAAGCACAGAATCAGGAAATTCAAGTTGGGGATGGCGAGGAGGGGGTTGGAGCATTCATCAGGGTTACTAATTGGGGGGCTGCATTTGCAAAGCCATTAGGCCAGCTGGGTCTTCCCCATTCCCACTTGTTCTCAGCATGGTTAACAACAACTACATCCAGATTAAAGCACTGAACGTTGGAGTCAGAAAAATAGGCCAATACTTTAGTAAGAGCCAAACATAAGAAGGGTTGTCTCCACAGAGTCTTCACAGCCCAAAAATGAGATCACTGACAACCCCATTTAGCATAATATCTGTTCTCCCCTGATTTAGCACCTGAATTAGATAACGGCAAACAGAAAAAAGCACTCAAATAAGGAATCTCAAGCATAGATGAGCACACAAAAAAGAATAACAAATATTTGAGAAAAATCAACAGCATGATATGGAAGCATCAGACTCAGCAAAGAGATTAATTCCTGAGCTAACAGAAGAGTGTGAAGTAATACCTTTCCATTAAGATGTCAACACAAGTTCACACTTTCATGTACCCTCTCTGTAGAAATATAGAGAAATGACTGTAAAATGTAAAAAGCAAAACCCCAAAAGGTCCTTATATCTATACTCAGCTGAGTTTTGACAACTGTGCCAAAATAATTCAATGGAAAAAGAATAGTGCTTTCAATAAATCATGCTGGGACAACTGAATAACCACATGCGAAGAATGACATTCAATCCTTACCTCACACCATATACAACAATGAACCCAAAATAGATCAAAGACCTAATTTTAAGAACTAAAATTATAAAACTCTTTCTTATTCTCAAGAGGAATGAAACAGGCCTGGTGTGGTGGCTCATGCCTGTAATTCCAGTACTTTGGGAGGCTGAGGCTGGAGGACTGCTTGAGACCAGGAGTTCGAGACCAGCCTGGGTAACATAGTGAAACCCTGCCTGTATAAAACAAAATTTTTTTAATAAAATTAGCTGGGCGTGGTGGTGCACACCTGTAGTCCCAGCTGCTTAGGAGGCTGAGGTGGGAGGATCGCCTGGGCCTGGGAGGTAAAGGTTGCAGTGAGCTGTGATCACACCACTGCAGTCCAACCTGGGCAACAGAGTGAGATCGTGTCTCAAAAAAAACAAAAGAAGTAATGAAACAGTGGTTACCACAGGTAGAGGTGGGGGAGAGGAAATGAGGAGATAGGGGTCAAAAGGTACAAAATAGTGGACATGTAGAATGAACTAGCCTAGAGATCCAATGTACAACATGAGAACTAAAGTTAATAAAATTGTATTGCATTAGGAATTTCGTTAAATAAGCAGATTTTAGCTGCTCTTGTCACAAAAAACAGTAACAATATGAGATAATAGATAATGTTAATCTGCTTCACAACTATTTTATTTTCTCTATATACCCTGTAGCATCATGTTATAAACCTGAAATATATATACAATACAATTTATTTTTTTAAAACAGGTGAATTTAGCAAGATTGCTAGATATCAGGACAATATACAAAAACATCAACTGGATTTCCACATGCCAGAAATAAACAAAACAATACACATTTTTAAATGATAGTATTTACAATAGAAAAAAATTAACTACCCAAGAAAAAAAATCTAGCAAAAGATGTAGGAGATCTCTGCACAGAAAACTACAAACATTGCTTAAATGAATTTAAAAAGACCCAAATAAATGGTATAGGCCATATTCATGGATTGATAAGCTCAATATTGCAAAGATGCCAATTCTTCCCAAACTGATCTTCAGATTAAATGCAATCCTAGTCAAGAATGATAAGCTGGTGAATAGCAAAGATAATCCTGATAAAGACAAATGTTGACAGGCAAAACTATTTGATAAAAAGGCTCATTTTAAAGCTACAATAATTCAGGCAACATGGTATGTAGATATAGAATATACAGAACACAATAGAGATAGAACTCAATAGAACATGATAGAGAGTTCAGAAACAGACTAACAGATTTTGATGACAAAGTTGTCACTGTAATTTCATAGGTAATAAATGGTCTTTTCAGTTAATGGTGCTGGATCAGTTTGATATCTATAATGAAGAATAAATAAATCCCAACTCTTAACCTCCCACCATACACACCAATCAATTCCAGATGATTTGTAGATCTCAATATGTAAGGAAAAGCAAAAATGCTTTTAGAAGATAACATAGGGAAATAAGTAAAAATTTCTTGAACAGTAAGAGAAAGCTGTAACAATGAAGGAAAAGATAGACAATTAGGACTTAGTTAAAATTAAGAACTTCTGTTCACCAGCAAAGAAGAAAACGAGAAGCTAAAGAATTGTAAAAGAAGATACAAAGCAATCCTTCTTTCAAAGCAAGCAATATGAATGTCTACATAGAAACTCCCCAAATTTCTAAACAGAGAGCTAATGAGAGAATTCAGTGAGGTTCCTGAAGAGATCAACATTAAAAAAAAAATCAAGAGCATTCCTACGCACCATTAATATATCAATTAGAAAATAAAAGGATCTCTATCACAATAACGAAAACTATAAGCTATGTAGGAATAAATCTAAAAAAAACCCAAGTAAGATAATTGTGTGAAGATAATTTTAAAAGCATCATTAAGCCAGGCACGGTGGTCCATGCCTGCAGTCTCAACTACTTGGGAGGCTGAGGTGGGAGGATCACTTGAGCCCAGGAGTTTGAGTCCAGCCTGGGCAACATAGTGAATCCCCATCTCTCACAAAAAAAGGGCAGGGAGTGGAGGAAGCATCACTGAATAACATAAAAGAAGTCCCAAATAAATTGAGAGATATATTACATTTATGGACCAAAAAGCTAAGTATTATGAAAATGGCAATTCTCCCCCAAATTAATATATACATTTAATACAGTTACAATAAAAACTCTAAAATTCTTTGGAGGGGCTGAGAGTCAAGAGTCACAGAGACAATTTTGAAGGAGAACTTGGTGAGGGACTTTCCCAGTCAGATATGAAGATGTATTATATAACAATTGTGAGAAAGTACAGTATTTGTGCGAGGAGAGACGACTAGATTAATGGAACAAATCTGAGAAGCCAGAAACAGACCCAAGCAATGATGTAGGACGAAAATACCCCTGCAGGTCACTGAGGCAAAAAGAAACTCTTCCAGAAGCTATGTGGAGATCACCGGTGGTCCACATAGGAAGAAATGAAACTGTATTCCTTTTTCACAATCACAATGATCAATTCCAGGTACATTAGAGTCCTAAATAGTAGTGGCAAATTTATAGAAGAAAGTTATCTTTATGACCTTGTGGTAAGAAAGTCTTCTTCAAACAAAACAAAAAATATATAAACCCTAGAGAAAAATATTAATAATTCGAGGACATTAACATTTAAAACTTTTGTGCTTCTTATTTTCTAAGGACAAAAGGAAATATCCTTAACCTGATAATAGGTATCTACTGTATTTAGTAATAGTTAATAATTCAGTATGACAAGCATTTCCCAAAAGTTAGAAGGAAAACAAGGATGCTTCTTCATGTAATTTTCAACATTTTGCTGGAGGTTCCAGCCAATGAAAATTCAAGATAAGGAAAGATTTTAGCTATAAATATTGAAAGAAAAAGACAATATTTACAAATTATGTAATTGTCTATCTAGAAAAATCCAAGAAAATTGGCTGGGCACAGTGGCTCACACCTGTAATCTCAGCACTTTGGGAGGTCGAGGCAGGCGGATCACGAGGTCAGAAGATCAAGACCATCCTGGCTAACATGGTGAGACCCCATCTCTACTAAAACACAAAAAAGTAGCTGGCATGGTGGCGGGCGCCTGTAGTCCCAGCTACTTGGGAGGCTGAGGCAGGAGAATCGCTTGAACCCGGGAGGCGGAGACTGCAGTGAGTGGAGATCGCACCACTACACTCCAGCCTGGGCAACAGAGCGAGACATCTCGGTGGGAGCGGGGAGAAATTAGCAAAGCTTAGGCCTGGCGCAGTGGCTCACACCTGTAATCCCAGCACTCTGGGAGGCCTAGGTGAGTAGATCACCTGAGGTCCGAAGTTCAAGAACAACCTGGCTAACATGGTGAAACCCCATCTCTACTAAAAATACAAAAAGTAGCTGGGCACGGTTGCAGGCGCCTGTAATCCTAATTACTCAGGACGCTGAGGTGGGAGAACCACTTGAACCTGGGAGGCGGAGGTTGCAGTGAGTCGAGATTGTGCCGTTGCACTCCAGTCTCCTCCACAGAGCGAGACTATCTCAAAATAAATAAATAAATAAATAAATAAATAAATAAATAAATAAATGATTAAGAAAAAGAAATTAGCCAATCTTATATTAAATAAATCATCAAATGTTATTTAAAGAATGAAAGAAGACCCAAATATATTAATAGCTCATCAGTAAATATTTGTTGAGCACCTATTAAGTCTCAGGCACTGTCCTAGGTTTTGGGGCTATTTATAGTGATAAACAAAACAGACAAAGGTCCTCATTGCTGATAAAGAGAGGCAGACAGTAAACAAAATAAATAAGTAATATACAAAGTGTGTTAGATGGAGACAAGTGCTGTGGAGAAAAATAAAGCCAGGAGGGGAAGAGGGAGTGCTGGAGAGGATGCAGTTTAAAATAGGTGGTTGGGGAAGGCCTTGACTAGGGGGACAATGTATGCTACACAATGGGCATTATTAAATTGCAGAGAGGTCAATTCTCCTGGCAGATAAATATGTAAATTAATGTCTTCTTAATCAAAATGTCAAAAGGTTTTTATTAAAGGAACTTGACAATTTAGTCATAAGCTTTATATGGAAGAGAAAATGTGCAAGAGAAAATAATCCACAACTTTGAAAAGGAAGAAAATTTTCCTAACACAATTAAAACATATTGTAAAGTTATAGTAATTAAAACCGTGATACTGTCTACAAATAGAAAAATGGACTGAGATAAAAAGCAAACAGAAATGTAGCAGGCTAAATAAGTGGCGAGAAAATACCTAATTTCCTGCTTCTTAAATTCTCTAATTATTTGTTTTCCCACCAATTCTATTCGATTTTCCCACCAATTCTATTTGATTTTCCCAAATAGAGATAGTTCTATCTCTGTTTCAATTCTTATGCATCTAGTGGCTTTCTCTTGTCTAATAGCGTTGACTAACCCCTCTGATATCACGTTAAATGATAATGGTAATTGTGGTCACCCTTGTCTTACATCTTATTTTAGTTTAGCACTTTAGTGTTCTCACTAAATAAGATGCTGGTCTAGGGGCTAAGATATATCTATACATGATATATAAAATGTATGTACATAAATTCATGTGAAGGAAATAACATGGTAATTTTTGTACGGTATTATTTTAAGAAAGTATCAATTGATTCCTATTTTATTTGGTGTTTCTATCAGGAATAGGTTTTTATTTTGTCAAATGCTTAGGTCTATTAATATGATGAAATACATTAATAGATTTCCTAATATTGAAGGATTCTTGCATTCTGGAATGAGTCTTCATCATGTTGTTTGCTTAATATGCTATTGGGCATTTTATTGAAAATTTTTGCATTCATATTCATAAGTAAAATTGGTCTGAAGTTTTTTGTTAACAAATTATATATTTTTTTTAAATTGTATTTTCCTAGAACATCAAGTCTAAGTGTGGTCCTAGGATCCCCTCTTCCTGAGATCTTCTTAAGGGGTTAAGATTAAATTTATTTTCATCATAATGTTGAGCTGTTACTTACTTCTTTCACTCAGATGCCTTCACAAATATACAGGGGCAGCTGGGTGCAGTAGCTCACACCTGTAATATCAACACTTTGGGAGACCGGGGCAGGCAGATCGCTTGGGCCCAGTAGTTCAAAACCAGCTCAGCCAACGTGGTGAAACCCCATCTCTACTAAAAATACAAAAATTAGCTGGACATGGTGGTACGTGCCTGTGGTCCCAGCTACTTGGGAGGCTGAGGCATGAGAATCACTTCAGCCTTGGAGGCGGAGGTTGCAGTGAGCCAAGATGGCACCACTGCATTCCAGCCTGGGCAACAGAGCAAGACTCTCAAAAAAGAAAAAAAAAAAAACTACAGGGGAGTGATCCTGCAGTATGTGAGACATCACAACAAATTGAATGCAGAAGCAGGTGAGAATCCATCTGTCTCCTATTAAGCCAGAGACATTCAAGAGATCTTCCTAATAAGCCACTCCCATCTGCATTTTTTTTTTTAGGAAAATATAAGTATTTTTCATAAAATTGTTAATGTCAACATGTAATGAATTTATTATCTAACATGGTAAATACTAGCAGATATAATCCACGCACATGAAAGCTCTTTTGAGTCTCCAGTAACGTTCAAGAGCCCCAAAAGCTTGAGAGACACTATCCTCCCAAATTATTTACTGTATGTAGGTTTTTACACGTATTTGTACAGAGTTGTGGTTTTTTAAATTGGTTCTCTTTTGATAATGACTTTCCCCTTGACATTTCTTATTTGATATGTTTGGGCTTTCTCCCTCCTAAAAAACTAAGTTGGTTATTGAATTGTTTATTTTGTTAACTTTTCAACAAACAAGTTTTTGATTTATTGTCAGTTTTAAAATCTCATTAATGTCTGCTTTTATCCTTATCATTTTTTTATTTCTCCCATTTATGTTATTTCCCTACTTTTTAGTTGCACATTTAATTCATTTATGTTAGTATTTCTTAACATAGATATTTAATACTCTTAATTTCCTTTGAGCACTGTTTACCCGAGAGTCTGACACGTCTGTTTTCAATATTGGAATTTTCTAGGAATTCTGCAATATCATTTTGCATTCCTCCTTTGATCCCAGAGCTCTTTGATAATATACTTTTAATATAATAAATAACATTGGCTTATTGTTCTTTTTGTCCTTCTGTGCCTCTTATGCAATATTATAAAATTTGAAAGAACAGGATTTGAAGGCATGAAGTTTTACTGTTTAATCTGAAGTTACCTTGCAAGCCTCATGCACAGCTCCATGCCAAGTTTGTGATAGGTGGGTTTGGGCTAGATGCCGTCTGAAATTCCTTCCAGTTCTATGATTTTATTATTCTAAATATACATGCAGATTAGAAAAAAAATTTAATAGTTGTTTCTCTCTTAGGAAAGATTTTACAGCTCTCAGAGGAAGCACACGTCTTCACTCCGTGCCTTGCACCTGGACTGACTGCAGGGCGGATTGGAGTGACTTTAGCCAATTGGGTAGAAAACTTCTTAAAGGACGTGAGTTTGGGATAAAGTGGAGGTGGCAAAAGTGAGGGAGACTGAATACAGTTCTGGCTGTCACCAACCAGAGCCCCCTGCTTTCAGGGCCATCACCTGGTGTCCCTTCATCTCCCTCGAGGCACATTACATTGTGTTCTGTTGGGGGCAGAAGTCATACACTGCTGATGTCCAGCGAGGGTAACTGTGCAGCAAGGAGCACAAATGACTCGGATTCATACACTGACAACATGAAACCACCTAGGCGAGCACCTTGCTGCTGTCCATTAAATAACAAACCATCTATATTCGGAATAGCGCTACACTTTCAGCATAATTCAGAGGAAGCAAAGTGGTCTTGTGTTGATGCGTTTGTTTCATGGTTCGGTTTGATCAGCAGGATTCTGTGTTGTGAGGGTCTGCAGGGGTTTTCTCAGGAGTACTCTTTTCTGTGCTTAGCTCTAACATGCCCGCTCCCATCAGGCACCTTTGGTGTTTCACCCACGGGCTGGTACATGCGTATAAAAAACAATTTTAGTTGTTTTGTTTTTTCCTAATTTGGCTACAGCAGCCACACCCTTACTCACAATAGACTGTAAAGTCTTATGCTTCCTTTCATATTGTATTTAAATACAAACTGTTTTTTAATGAATCCCTTTCTTTCATGTAGGATTGTGCCTTCCTCTCTACCCCTCTATCTCACAGCCCTGGGGTCTTGGTGGCTTGTCGGAAGGCAATAATACTTAATTCAATAATACCTAACCTAGGTTAAGGGGTTCCTTTAGCCCTACCTGTGCTTACACCAACAGGCTCTGGAAAACCACTAGCAGGAAATTACGTTTTCCTGCTAGGTTCATCCATGATTATCTGTCATACAGTACTTATCCTCAGTTCATTTGGATGTGGAACCTGGCATGAGGAATCTTTCATCCCACATTGCCATTCAAATGCTTATTCACTTCTAAGCTCTCTTTTCTTTCCTTTTAAAAATTTCAACTTTTATTTTAGATACAGGGGGTACATGTCCAGGTTTGTTATGTGGATATATTGTGTGATACCGAGGTTTGTATGAATCCTATCACTTAAGTAGTGGGCATAGTACCTGATGGGTACTTTTTCAACCCATGCCCCTCTTCCTCACTCCCCTGTCTAGTAGTCCACAGCGTTTATTGTTCCCATATTTATGTCCATGTGTGCTCCCACTTATAAGCGAGTACATGTAGTATTTGGTTTTCTGTTCCTATGTTCATTCACTGAGGATAATGGCCTCAAACTTTATCCAAGTTGCTGCAAAGGACATGATTTCATTCTTTTTTATGGCTGCATAGTATTCCATGGTGTATATGCACCGCATTTTCCTTATCCAGTCCACTAATGATGGGCACCTTGGTTGGTTCCATGTCTTTGCTATTGCAAATAGCACAGCAATGAACATGCAAGTGCATGTGTCTTTTTGATAGAATGATTGACAGTCCTTTGGGTATATATCCAATAATAGGATTGCTGGGTTGAATGGTAGTTCTGTTTTATGTTCTCTGAGAATTTTCCAAACTGCTTTCCACAGTGGCTGAACTAATTTACATCCCTACCAACAGTGCATAAGCATTTCCTTTGTTCTGTAGCCTCACCAGAATCTGTTATTTCTTGACTTTTTAATAATAGCCATTCTGACTGGTATGAGACGGTATTTTACTGTGATTTCTAAGCTCCTTTTTCCATGCAAGGAACAATACATGTATTTTGTGATCCTAGATGATCTCATGTATTGAAGTCTTGGACTTCATGGTAGAAGAGAGACCTAGAAGGCGTGCTGGTGACTATAAAATGGCAACATATGAAACACATTTCTTTTTATTTGAGGGAGTCTCTGTCACTCAGGCTGTAGTGCAATGGCACAATCTTGGCTCACTGCAACCTCCCCCTCCTGGGTTCAAGCGATTCTCCTGCCTCAGCCTCCCGAGTAGCTGGGACTACAGGCAGCAACCACCACGCCCAGCTAATTTTTGTATTTTTAGTAGAGACAGGGTTTCACCATGTTGGCCAGGCTGGTCTTGAACTTCTGACCTTAGGTGATCCACCCACCTCGACCTCCCAAAGTGCTGGGATTACAGGCATGAGCCACGGTGCCCAGCCATGAAACACATTCTTAATATTCTCTACTGTTAGTCTTTGTAACCTTCCATTAACTTGATCCTATCACTTAGGGTAAATGTTTTAATTAAAATGATAACTCAAGCAGCCAGCAGCCCTGAGGCTTGAAGCAATTGTAGGGAATAAAGATACTGCCAAGGAGCCCAATCCCACTTCCAAGGTGCTCTCTGTGGAACTCCTCCGGCCTGCCATCACTGGGCTGCAGGCAGTGGGCTCTGATCCAGAGGCTGACACGGAGCCTCTCCGCTCTTTGCTGGGAACTTAGGCATGCATGGCACATACTCCTATCTGTTCAGAGTTCCTACCCTGTGTATCCCAGGTGAGCCTGAGCAGTGTCTATTTCTCCATTTTGGTAATGGCTATAATGCAACCTTAGCTTAGATTCAACTAAGCAGGAAGTCTGAAAGGTTCCATTTAAAGACAGCCTGGGTAAACAATCATCAGAGATGTAGACTGAGTAGGAGCTTTGGAGTAGTCCAGTAATAAATTGTTTTTGAGAGACTCAGCTTCCCTTTCAAGGGATGCAAGGATCAGGTGTGGTAGAGGGACCATAGAGACTAACCTAGTGGTGTGCCTGACCTGTTGCCCCGATTTAACCAGAACAAATTGACTACAACCTGCATTTCATGTTAAGGTTCCATGTAAAAATATATATTTTTTTAAAAAAATAGTGTTTCATTACAAAAAACATGCCTATAATCCCACCACTTTGGGAGGCTGAGGAGGACAGATCACGAGGTCAAGAGATCGAGACCATCCTGGCCAACATAGTAGGGTGAAACCCCAACTCTACTAAAAATGCAAAAATTAGCTGGGTGTGGTGGCGTGCACCTATAGACTCAGATACTCGGGAGGCTGAGACAGGAGAATCACTTGAACCCAGGAGGCCGAGACTGCAGTGAACCGAGATCGCCCTACTGCACTCCAGCCTGGCAACAGAGTGAGGGTCCATCTCAAAAAATAAAATAAAATAAAAAAATAAAGTTTTAAAACGATTGGGCTAAAACTAATATTTATGGTTTATAGATTTCCTAGAATGCACGGATTCCCCTGCCTTTCAAGATTTACTCTCCATATGTTTTGAGACCCCCAAAATCTTTAATGGGTCTCCAGGTTCTGAAAGAAATGCTTCAGCAATGGCCATTACTTTAGAAAGGCGATTTTGGTGTTTGTATTTGTCCCTAGATTCTAATGAATGACCGTTTAGCACTTTAGAAGCAGAATCTGGCTTCATAGAATACTTGAGTGTGGTGTTTTAGTTTCTGCCTTCTGCTCAATCTATTTAGCCCCTAAGAAGTTATAACAAATTATGGTTCTTTGACTTCTTTAAAATGCATTTTTTTGGTGGGGGAGAGACAGGGTCTTGCTATGTTGCCTAGGCTGGCCTCAAAATCCTGGCCTCAAGGGGTCCTCCTGCTTCAACCTACCAAAGGTGCTTGGACTACAGATGTGAGCCAGTATACCCAGCTAGTTCTTTGATTTCTTTAAGTCAGGCAGTATTGGGTTCCAAAAAGCCTGTGCCATCCCACATTCATTATGGTAGCAATGGGACCCTAATCCCTTGTACTTTTGTGGGCAGAGAAAGCTTCACAGGTGAAACTTGGGAGTGGGGGCTTAAAAGGTGGGAAATTTGGACAAGCTCTTAGAAGAGAAAGAAAGAACACATCTCTAACCTCATGAGCAGAGGCAAGTAGGCAGGAAAGTACAAGTTATATATGGGAAATAGTGAGTAGATCACTAGTCTGGAGAAGAGAATTGATGCGGTAGGCAGCTAAGACCATTGGTTTTTGTTTGCAGATGCCTTGACAATAAGCTATAGATTGGCTTTTAGGCTCTAGGCAGCAGGAGCTCTTCTGGGTATGCGAGTTAGAGATGTGCCATGATGAAAGTGTCTTTAGGCTTTATCTGGCCTAACTTTTGGGAAATAATTGGGGATGCAAATCTGGGAGCAGCAAGAACATTATGAGGATATAGTTAAGGGATGCAAACAAACGCAATATTTGCTTTTGAAAATAACAGCATTAAAGGGTCTGAAGTAGTGACTCAGTTTACAAGAAGTTAGAAATACAGGTTTTGGGATTTTGTTTGTTTTAAAATACTCTCATGTCCATTCCTATTACATTTTAGTTACCCCCCTAAAGGTTCAGTAGGTCTTGTAAAAAAACAAAACAAAACAAAACAAAAAAACACTGCTGGGCTATGCTATCATTCATAGGCAGATGTTCTTCTGTGGCCACTCTTTATGAAGCTTTATTGTATAAGAATCTATCTATAGCCACATTTTCAGATATAATCAGGAAAGCCTAGTGGTTTCCATGTCACTAGACTGTTTTTTGACAGAAAGGTTTATTTTCAAGTAAGGTGCTTGACAGAACTTTATCAATTATTAGAAGCAATCTCATCTTCCAATAATACTGGAAATCAGTTCATAGGTTGTGCCTTTTCTGGGAGAAATCAAACTCCAAGGTTTAAAAAGATAGTCTAGGAAGCCTGAGAAGAATGTAACAAACAAATACAAAAGATTTTAAAGTCAAAGAAACACCATTTCCTCTTCCCAGTACAGACTTTACACCTCTCTTCATACTACCCTCATTCATTTGAATGTCTCCTTTAATTTTCAACCATCTTCCTGCAGTGTTGCAATAGCCAGTTTAAAAATTAGTTTTTTGACTCACTCACTCTAGGCAAAACTCCAGGAAGGGCCTATTCTTAACACATTTTTTGTTGATATGTATCAGTCAGCTGCACTATGAAAACAACTCCAAAATGCCAATTTCTTACAACGTAAACATGTATTTATCGCTCACATTAAGATGCCGGCAGCTGCAACTGCCTGCAGTTCTGTTGTTCTTGTCTCCATTCTGAGACTCAGTTTAACCATTTTGAGGTCAATGGGAGAACCAAATGAGGTGGCATTCATGGAGTAAATTCTGTTGGTTTCCATGCCATTGGCCAAAGCAGGTTCTATAACTAAGCCCAGTATTTTGGAACAGAGAAGCAGGTCACTTTGCAATGGTTGGGGTGATATCATCCGCTTATGAGAATGGAGGAGAGTAAGGAATTAGGAACAATAATATAACTATTTGCAATCTTTCCTGTTGATGACATCCTTTCATTCAACAAGTTTTAAGGCTTATCTACTAATGGTCTATTGACTAAATGTAAAATAAATTTAAAAAAAGAAATAAGAAATCTAGTCTCTCTAGATATAGTTACGCCCTTTGAAATGGCAGACTTAGGGAAACAGATCCTGTTGGGTATATGCTCAGTAGATCCATTAACTTAGTTTAATGGCCAAACTCCAGTTTCAGAAGCCTAAAAATCAGGCCTAGAACCTTGATAAAGCTCTCAGTTACTTCCTCTTCTTGAGACTAGCTGTGGACCCATTTCCTCACCTTAGAATGGTAAAACGGATCCCAACAGAACAAACTTGGAAATGAAACTATGAAATCATTAAACCATTCAAAGGAGAGAAACTGAGGTTTAGAGTTTAGTCATTTGCCAAGGTCACACAGTTAGCAAGTGATAGAACCGGTACGGAAACTAGCCCAAAGCCTTTACGCTTAACCAGTCCATACGCTGCCTTCCTGGTAAATTGAGTCTTGACTCTAGAGGACCTTAAATACCAAGTTAAGGAGTTTAGGTTTGACTTGTTAAGCCTGGGGATCCCCTGGAAGATTGTGACCAGGAGAATGATGTGATCAGAGATTTTAAAAGCGTACCTGGCAGAAACAAGCAAGGGAATGAGGCCAGGGAGCCCAGTTAGGAGGCTATCACAATAAAAGGTGTGAATAAAGGCCCTAATCCAGAATAATAGCTATGGGGATAGAATAAAGGAATAGTTCTTGAGAAGAAATAATCTACTGGCCTTGTCTACTAATCTTAAATTGAAATGTATCACTGCTTTGATGTGAAATATGCAAACCAAAGTGTCTTTAGAGCCCAAGGGAAACTCCGAAGGTAAATGAGCATCCCAAATTCATTCTAGTCCATTCCCTACAGCACTCAGGTCCCAGGGCTGGTTTGAGGTCCTCAGGGTATATACAGGTCAGGATTTGCTGAGCCCCTCTGGGCCTAGTCTTACAGTTTTCTATCATTACCAGTGAGTTCCAGAGTGGATCCAAGAAGTCTAAACCTGTGTTGTCCCCTCACTAATCCAATAGAGCTAATGTCTCCCTTCCCTAGGACCGAGAATCTAAAACAAGTAGGGTTAGGCGGTTGCTGAACTTAACCTGATCCACCCAGGTGGCTCTAGCTTTCTGCTTTCTGCTGTGAACTGCCTGGAGGAGTTAGCTGAAGGGTGGAGATTCTTATCAGAAGAGATGTATGTGGATATGGAGGTGGCTGAAAATGACCAAGGGGTGGGGTTCCCTGGGGAGCATTCATTTACACATGAGGTGGGGCCAGGTAACAGCTCTCCTCCCTCTCAGGTTATCTCCGGTGTTCCCTCTTCCCCTTTCTGGAAGGTTATCTCCTCGATAAAGGTAGCAGGCTGGGGAGTAGGGCCCATGAAACAAGAGTCCTGAAAATATAGACCAGTGGGCAAGCACAAGTGTGTGTGTCTAACTGTATCAATATCCAAGCAAGATAGAAAGCAAGTTCTCAGAGTAATCGGGTGTTGAATAAGAGGTGGATAAATCAGAGAGAATGACTCGTTGCATTATTTTTCTACATGTTTACAATCAACAGGCTTAAAGTCCAAGGAAACTTGTACCACAGGAGGAAAAGTACCATTCAAGTGTGAGCCCACAGTTCAGACACTCAGAAGTCACCTACGATGAGGGATAGCTTCATGGGGCTATTGTGAGAATTTCACAAAATGACAGCTGAATCAGTGTTTGTAAACTGTAAAGTGCCTTTAAACTGCAAGGTCCTACATAAACTGTAAAATACAAATGTAAGTAATAATGTTATGATTATTTGAGGAGAAAACATTATTCTGAATATAGCCTGTAACCTGCAAATCAGACAGTAATAAACTGTTTATTTTCCACAAACAACAGAATTTGCCTGTTGGAATGCATCTTCTCTTTCAAACCTGATAACCTTGATGGGTCTATACATTTATTTCAGAGAGAAACTATTCAAAATAGATCTGAGACCCCTTTCTGGGATTTACTTCAGAACTAGTTTGTAAGCCACAGAACACTGTCTCATTAACTTATATAGTCACATTGCATTTTGGACCGTATATATTATCTAGCTTAATCAATGGATTTGACTCCAAAAGAATTAATTTTTTTTTAAATCAAAATTTACTCCCTAAAGCAACGATTCTTAAACTTTTGTGTGTGTGTTGAGGGCCTGCCAAATGCACAATACACAGTACAGTATGCATGGAAATACCTGGATTTCAGGTAAAGAATTTCTGATCTTCCAAGAGTTACAGGAATTCAAATAATGTACTACAGATCTGAAGGCAATTATGTTCTGAACATAAGCAGCAGCCTTGTAGGAATAAATAATCCCCCACAGGAATTGCTTTGAAAGAGACCATACCACTGTAGGAATGATGGTATGGTATCAGTGTTTCAAAAAGCATCCATTGTGGTCACCTGGGGTTTGCGTTGTCATTTCTGTAGCTACAGTTTTTATTGTGTGTGCATGTGTGTACGTGTGTATGTGTCTGTTGTGTGTTTATTGCTAGTGGAATGGCTTGGCACAGCACAGGCCTTCCCAGATGTCCACCCTCAACTCAGTTTAGCTAATACAACTAAAAGGAGCCATAACCCTAGGAAAAGGCATCGGATGGGCTGAAATTGCCCTAGAGGCTCCCCTGGTTGCAGGAGCAGGATTAAGGCATGTTTGGCATTTGTTTGGCTGCTCCTGGAGGAGTCCTGAGAAAAGGGGGTTTGGGACTTACACAGGTTTTCTACGTGACAGAGAGGGTTTCTTGTGATCTCACATGCCAACCACTGTTAGGAACAGACTCTATCAGCTTGTTTAATTCTTAAGACAACCTCCTTGGAAAGGAAGCATTGTTCTCATTTTACAGATGAGAAAATTGAGACACAGAAAAGTTAAACTACATAATCAATTAGCCAATAACTAGCAGAGCCTGGATTTAAACTCAGTTTGATTCCAAAACCCAGACTCTTTCCACTAAACAACACTGTCTCTTCCCTTTGTCTCCTGGCCTCTGTGAAATGATTCCTTAAGTCTCTCCCTCCCTGGAGGACCCCCGAATATGAAACCCATTTCATTTATTTCAGGAAAGGCGATGTTCCCAATGGCCCACCTGACACTTAGGGTTGAGACTCATTTGCTTCTATTACTAACTCCCTTTTTGACCTTGGCAAACACCTTACGTTGCCTGGGCCTTGATGCAGCTAGATGCAACTTCCAGCTGTAAAACTCAGTGACTGAATTCTGTGCACAAAGCCCAGTCCCAGCAGGTGGCGTGCCTCCTATCCTGTGGGCTGTGCACAGCTCACCTCCAGGGTGCAGTCTTCTCTGAGCACCTGAGCTAGAAGCTTGCCCCGCTGCAACAGCATATGCTGCTTGTGGTCCATTTTACATCTTATTCATTCTCCTTCCATATCTTACCTGAACTCATCTGCATTCCTCATATATTTTATTTAACTCCTACACAGTATTCCAATTTATGAGTAAACCACAACATGTTTTAATTCCCCACGAGAGGTGGTTATTTCCATTCTTTGTACAAACAGTGCTGCGACCAATATTCTTTTACTTGGTTTCTTATGTACATGTGCAAGAGGTTCTCTAGAGTAAATGTCCAGAAATGGAATTGCTGAGTCACAGGGTTTATGCATGATTGCCAAACTGTTCCCTGAAATGGCAGTACCAACACACCCCCATTAGCAACGTGTAAGACTTCCTTCTGCTTCTCATATCCTCACCAATACCTATCAAGCTTTTTTTTTTTTTCCAAACTAACATTTTGACTGCATTTCACTTAATGCATTACACTTTCTTCTTTATATTTACACATCTTCCCTACTGGGCAATAAACTTGGTGAGGGCCAAATCCTTGCTTAATTCATTTTTATATTCCTCTCATAAAATTTATGGAGCTAAGTAAAATAAGGGGTTGTGAACAAATCAATAAAGGACAGAATTAATTTATCTTGGCCCGAGAAGATGACGAGTTCCATGTGGGCAGGGATGAGGCTTTCTACCTTTACTAATGTGGGGTGAAGACATAGGTAGGCAGTCCCCATAAACTGCAGAGGTAGTTGCACAGTGGTCAAAGCTGGCCTACAGACAAGGCTTCAAGATTTGTAGAAGACTGCAACCAACCTTTCAGAGATCTTAGCTGCAGATAATTTTTATCACAGTATTCACTGAATATTTATTGATGGTTGTGAATAGCCAATTTCCCAGTCTCTGGGGCTTTTTTTAAGTAGCAAGAAGGCTGTTTCTGAATGGAACTTCCCCACCCCCAGCCCCACCCCATTACTAAGGGCTGGAGAGAATCCATATGTCCTTCAGACCAGGGTGCTGCCTGACCTATGGTAAATGCCTCTCCTTTTTGTCACTGCAGCATTTCCAGGCTGACTCATTTTCTAAATAAGCCACTTGTGGTTTCTGGTCTGACATCACATGAAGAAGAATGAGTAATTTTTTAAGAACCAGAATTATATTCTATCAGAATAAGAAACATTGTGTATGTTACTCATAGTTTTAGGACAAGGGGTCAACACTGGTCACAGATTTCCTAACTTTCTCCCACTCCTTCTTTCCCTGGGGCCAGGGGATGAAGAGAGAAGGTAAAGAAAAAAGGTGGATATGCAGTAAATTGTTGTGTGCACCTCTTATCACACTATGTAAAATTTAATACAATTGTCTTGTTGACTCTGCTAGATTAAATAAAAGTAATATGGCAAAGTAGCCCAGGCCATGAGTTCTGCTGCTGCACTGCTTAGGTTCAAATCCCAGCTCTACCACCTGTCCAGCTGAGTGACCCTGAGTGAGTTATTGACCTTGATGTGCCTCCATTTCTCATTTATAAAATAATAACAGCACCTACCATATAGGCTTATTACAAGGAATACATAAGTTGATGTGCATTAAGTATTTAGAATAGTACCTGACTATGGAAGTGTCAGCAAATATTCCTATGAATCCATCACAATGTTTATGTTTATCATAAGTGCTCAAGAAATGTTTTGACTAAACAAATGACTTCTCTTAAAACATATTTGGAATCAGGGGATACAAGCAATGGCTAGTGGCAGACTCTTGGTTTGTGAAGGCGGTCAGAGTATGCCACCTCAAAATATGCCACTTTATTGTTTATTCAGCTCAACAGTTTACATTGAGCTGAAGGCAACAGAACAACAGATGCAGGAAAGATTTTCTGACCTCCCCGTTCCTGTCTGAAGCAGGACTAAAACTTGTCGGAAGGGTGCCTCTTCCCCAAAAGGAAGAAGGGAACAAACATTCTTATCACCAGAGACAGGGAATTGACACTGAGATGAATCTCCACAGACAAAACCTTACTAAAATTTGTAACCCTTCTCTCCCATTAGTTTCTCCCATATATTTCCTACTTTCCCACAATTTACTGGCTGACTAGCTCAGACCCCTTTGTTTTGTCATATCGTCACAATTTATCATTCTTTATTTAAAATGGTATACAAGTTGTGGGCTTAACAGCTTGGGCCTTCATTTTCCTTATAAAGATTACACGTGAAAATAGTAAATAAAATGTGTATACGTTTGTCCTGTTCATCTGTCTTATGCATGCTTAACTTTCAGGCCCAGCCACAGAAAGTAACAGGACATCTGCCTCCCCTACATCTGGAAATAGAAGGAACTCTAAAGGTCAATTGCCTTGCACCCAGGTACCCCATGCTTGTTTGGTTTGTTCTTTAGTTATGTGTGTTGTGGGAGGAGGGCTGTCACCTCCCAGGTGTCACTCAATGGGAAGTTCTACTTTGTTTTCTAAGTGTAAGAAGAGGGTACGGTTCTCAATCCTTGAACAGAGAATGAGTAAGAAAGGAGACCCTGGTATCGGAGAAATTCATTCTCTGACCTTGCAGCATCTACTGTCCATGAGGAGAAGTTAACAAGATAGTGGCATTTGGAGGAGTGTTATCTTGTTGAGTTAGTAGGATGGGTGTCACGTGTAGGAAATTATCTAGATACTTATTAACATTCAGATATTAACATTTTAACATGTTTTTTTTTTTTTATCAGTGCAGATGTAGTGTTTATCTTCACAGCATCCGTGGTCTTTGGGAAAATATACTTGAATATCAGGGAGTCATGAAGCAGCCAGAGTGAAATCCCTCAGAGCCCACCCTCAATTGCAGGCCTCTTTAGGATGGCTTCGTTGGGATCCATGGGAGCCTGGTTATCAGAGCAGGTTGGTCCGGCCTCATTGGGACCACCATGTGGGCCTCAGCTGAGGAGCTTGATGACAGACCAGGCAAGTGAGTCTAAATTGACTCCTCCGAGAGCAAGGGTTCTGTGCTTATTTGAAAGGTTACAAAGTGCATAATATAGGTAGAAATGCTGAGTTGCTGAAGGAAGGCTAGGTGTCTTGGAGGAGACAGATTCACTGGGGAGGTGTCAGGAGGCCCAGAAGTGGCATGTAAAGGACAGACACATTCTCAAACACTTGCAAACACATGTACACCTGCAATCACACACACAAACTGACACAAACAGCTTCACACACCTAGATTTTTCACTCCCTACACTCAAGCACACACACACCTCATGGACGCTCTCTCAGCCTAAAGGGTGGCCAACGGGTCAAGACCTCATGGCTGAATCAAATGTTGGTGAATGCTGCCGCTTTTATTACACCAAAGGTCTTAACATTTATTAGGAGATGAACACAAAGCTTGGCATACTGCTGTCATAGTGGCATGCATTCTCCTCTATAGTGCAGCTCTGGAGTTCAAGGTTACTGCAGATTGCACATAAGAACCACTCTTCAGAGGGAAGAAAAGGGAAAACTGCAGATCCTTGTTCTCCCGAATATCAGCAGACTCAAGGTGCTTCACCACCACAGCAGCCTAAGATCTTTTAAGTTGGGTGGGTGTGCTTTACATAGTAACACAGGTATGACAAGGGATCCAGGATGGGGAAAGTTCCCAAAACTTAGGGCCAAGAGTACTTTTGGGGAAGTATACACTTCCCAAACAGGTATCACTGAATGGGGGCAGGGCATGCTTAGCACTGCAACTGAGCTACGTTAAGCTGTCAGGAGTTCACGATTAATCCTAGTTTCACGGGGAAGAATAAGACATGATGGCGCTGTCACAATAAGGCCACTAAACTTATAGCAAACGATGACTTCAGAAGGAAGCTCTCATGACTACAGGGAAGCAGCTCTTTCCTCTCTGATGCCAGGTACCCCTTGCTGGGTAGGCACCTGCCCTGAGACTGTCACATGGTCCTTTCTGGGCTGCACAACATCACTTAGCACACCAGAGCAGAGGAAGGGACCACACACATCAAGGTCATGGGACATCACCACCAAGCTGGCTGACTGTTGTTGGTGAATGTCTTAGATGCCTTTCCCGGTTGGGCCGGGGGTTCCCCGTGTGTCTGAAGAGCTAATCTGAAAAGAGGCTGGCAAAGGACTTCCTCAAGCTCCGGATGGTCTCCGCTTTGGCTTCATCCTCATTGGCTGAAGACCGGAAGAAGGAGGACTCAGAGAAGCTGAAGGCATTTGTCAGGGACTGCGACTTGCTTGAAGATAAAAACCAGAGAGAATGTGAGAGGGTGGTGTTCCCAGCAAGGCAGGGAAGGACGATGACGTGAGGATACACAACTAGAACCCCCACTCCCTCCCCGGGAAGACCAGGGTGATGGGAGGATAAAGCCAGAAGTGGCCATGCTACCAAGACCCTGGGAGATCCCTAGGCTACTTCCTCATCTTCAGTGCTACTAGAATAGAAAGGGTGGGGACAGTATGGGAACAAGGGAGAAGGGAAAAAAAGAAATAAGGGAAAGAGGAGGAAGAGGTGACTCAAAGACTGCTTCTTTAATTTAATCCAAAATGCCCGAGGGCTAAATTTCAGAGATCCCAACTTGGTAAAAACTAACCTAGGAATCTCACATTACTTCTCTGATGAAAAGAAGTCACAATGGGCCTGTGACTCTGGCACTCTCTTCTCTATCAGCTGTCAACTGGTGGAGCCAGATCAGAAGACCTGGGCCAAAGTCTCATTCTGCCACTCAATCCCTCCTAACTGGAGGCAAGCCATGTGCCTCTCTGTGCCTTGGGTTCTCATCTGTGAAGTTTGGTAAAATGAAGATCTCTACGCACTTTTGGCTCTTTCTATTCTGATCCCTTCTCTGATTCCAAAAGAATATACTGGCTTGGCCCAAAACACCAATGCTTCAATTTCCCTGTTCTTTGTTTGTTTGTTTGTTTGTTTGTTTGTTTGTTTTGAGACAGAATCTCTCTCTGTTGCAAAGGCTGGAGTGCAGTAGTGCGATCTTGGCTCACTGCAACCTCCGCCTCCTGGGTTCAAGCAATTCTACTGCCTCAGCCTCCTGAGTAGCTGGGATTACAGACGCTCGCCACTATGCCCAGCTAATTTTTGTATTTTTAGTAAAGACGGGGTTTCACTTGGCCAGGCTGGTCTTGAACTCCTGACCTCGTGATCCACCAGCCTCTGCCTCCCAAAGTGCTGGGATTACAGGCGTGAGCCACCACACCCGGCAATTTACCTGTTCTTAAAATGGATGTAGTAACCACCCTTGCAACCCTCCTCAGAGGAGCGCTAATATGAGGTCTGTGGGGTTCAGGGTGTTCAGTGGCAAAAAAGATATATATCAGGCCTTTACAAGTTTCTTAGGGAGATTTCTAATGAGAAAATCCAAACTACACACTTTTTAGGGGCCTGTTTTCCCCTTGAGAGACTAGAGGTTCACAGAGAAAAACCATGAAGCACAAGGCCATGGGGAGGCCCAGCCTGCACTCCAGGAGAGGACATGAGGTCTGGCTTCTCCACCGGCCCAGCTTTTCTCCTTCTTGACTCCCACTGGCTCTCGTTCCAGCTGCTTTCTGACTCCAGAACTCTTCTCCTGGTGTCTTGGGACTCTCTGCCCTCCCTTAAATGCTGGGTGCAGCTCAGGAGAAACTCCCTTCTACAGAACTATGAGCAGTCTCTCTTCACCTGCAGTGATGGTGAACAGACACCCTGCCTTTCATTAGGGCTGGGAACGAGACCCAACACGCTGGCCTCTGGGAGTGGGGGCACTCCTCAGCCCACACAGGCAGAGAGTACAGGGGAAGAGCCTCCAGCTTGTCATCAGAGGCTGGCTCTATTCAACAGCTTCAGCCCAGAGGCAGTGACAATCCAAGGATCTGCCTTCACGCAGAGGCTAGAGTTGGCTAGTGAGAAGGCAGGAGGGATTAAAAAAAAGTCGGCAGGCAGTAAATAGCTGGGCTGAAGGGACATTATGGGGCAGGCAAGAGGTGCCACTGGCCAGAGCTGGGGAGGAAGAGTGGGTGATGCCCCTTCCATCACGCCAGACTGAAGACCCAGAGAAAGTGACTATCTGGGCACCCGAGCCCCACAACCTTGGCTCTGCCACTAATTAGAGGAGTAGCTTGGCTTTGAGAACAAAAAAAAAAAAAAATCAAATTTCTTTGAGCAAAGTTTTCTAATCTGCAATGACTACATGATCTCCTAGTGGCTCATTTCAACTCCAGAATTCTCCAGCCTCCTTTTCTCCCTCCCTGAACAGTCATTTGTTGCCCATCACCTCACTCTGAGAAGCAGGGGTGTGTCACTACCATCCCCTTACCAAACCCTTAAGGCTACAGCTGTCTGTGCTGAAGGTGGTGACAGAAGTCTGCTGGGGACACTGCAAGCAATCAGAGACCTCTGTGGGAGAGAGGGCAGAACTGACCATCGTCTACATTCAGGTGCTGTTCCTTCCAAGGACAGCTCTGCTGCTTCCAGGGGTCCTGTGCAGCAGGGCAGTGTGGAGGGGCTTCTAGGGTGACTGCTGGGTGTGAGGGAACCCAAGAGGATGGAGGTCCTCAGCGTCTCTGCCTGGGAACTCCTCTGCTGCCCACACCAGAAACTGACCTCCTTTGGACAGAGCTGAAGGTAAAATGTTGAAATGGATTTAACTAATTCCCTCTTTTCATTCTGGGCAGGCTTACTGATTGCATACTCTGAACTGTGAGTCAGAGGCAGAAAGATTAAAAAAATTTTTTTTACAAGGAAAGAAACACACAAAGAAAAGGAATGGAAAAAAAGAGTGGGAGACAGGGTTTAAAATAAACCAACACCTTAAGCTAGTACAAGACTAGAGAAGGGACAGTGACTCTGCCATATTGCCACTTCCCAGGAAGAAAGGGAAGGGGGTTGAATTTCTAGTTAAACTTTAGACTTTCACTTCCCTCTTTTCTCCCTTCTCCAGTGAACACTAACCATTCCTCTAACCAAACACACACACACACACACACACAAACCAAAAACAAACAAACAAAAAAAAAAGCCAAAAAAATCCCACCACAAAATATCTGTAGGAGGAAACCTCGTTGAAAGTGATTTCTAGCAGCTCTGAGGCCCAAGGCCCACAAGGAGGGCGGGAGGGGGGGAGGGAGGAGCTGCTGAGTTGTCTCTTACTTGAGCTGTGGGTGAGGCTGGGGCTTCTGTGGTGTAGCAGCCAGGGGTGGCTGGGCCTCTGCCAGGGAGCTGCTGCTGGAGGGTGCATCTCCGTGGGTGGTGGGGCCGCCCGGCCGCTGAGGAGCCGAGGAGAAGGAAGAGGAGGAGGAAGAGGAGGAAGGTGGCAGTGATGGTCCAGGGGGGAGCCGGCGTGGAGGCAGCACCTTGCCTGGGGGCTGCATTCCTTGGGGTTGCCCAGGGCCCCCTAGGTTCAGTACAAGAAAAACTTCATAATTTAACCATATAAAAATGTTTCCTTATTAGAATCTACATCTCAAAGGGTGTGGTTAGTTAATTACCAAAAGGATAAGCTCTATGCCAAGAAGCCAGAGTCTCTGAAGGGCCCCAAAGGGGGTCCTTGGTTAGCTATCCTTGTACATAGCTACTAAGTGCTCCTCCTCAGAAACGCAGCGACTCAGCCACAGCAGAAGTCAGCAGGACAAGGAGGAACCAGGGGCGAGTGACCCTGTCAGAGGTACACGCTCTCACAGAAGGCCCTAGAATGCAGGGTCCTCACCCTTCCTCCCTAGAGGTGCCTCAGGCACACACCACCCTGCTCCAGGGTTTACTGGGAAGTCTCAAGTTCCACATGGCAGATACAGGAGAGGGCGGTGGAGAGAGCACTGGATCTCAGAAATAGTCTACCAGTGACTCCCTGAGCAAGTTACCAAACTTCCCTGGGCCTTGGTTTTCCCAACAATAAAACTTTAAAAAGTGTAAACCCCGGTCTTAGTTGTCTTTTGAGAGGTAGTGGTTCAAAGATAACAGGGTCGAGCAAGTTCTTCAAAAAGCATTCCATACCTTAAGATCACCTTGATGGTCCCTGACTTATGTTGTTTTATGGAGCTGCCCTTGGTCCTGCTCCAAGCCTGCGTGGGTCTGATTACCAGGCCCACCATGCCCCACCAGGGCTTAATTTTAGCATTAACTCATGCCCACAACCGGGAGAAATCCATTCTTCCAGGCACTGTTTTGCCTCTCAGTACTATCCTCAGGGGCTCTAGCAGGATGAACCTCTCAGGCATGTGTGGTAGAATTCTCCAGACATCCAAACCCCACTCTCCCCTGGGGATGTTGTGGGTGCTATTTGGCAAATAAAGCCCCTCTAAAAAGGAACAGCACACCCTCCTCCCAGCATGAAACACAAAACCATCTGGTGGCCTGGAGAGGAAAAAGGTCCTCCTTCCTCTGGGAGTTGATAGGCATTAAGGTGGTACCGGACTGCCTAGAGTTTGCTGAGGAGGGTCCCAACACTTAGAAATCAAAAGCCATCCCCATTAGCACCTACTGACTAGTGGAAATGATGCCCAACTGCCCTAGGAGGTCCAGTCTCTCAGCCTCAATCCCACAGTTCACATCCAGGGGCCTGCTGGAGGGAGTGGACTTACAGAAACTCAGCACCAGCTAGTTGTATTATCACTTAGTTTTTAAGAAATACCAGAATATCTGCGCCCTCTGGAGAGGCAGAACTGTATGTCTATGCCACTGTGCACCCATGCCTATCTGCTCAGTTCCCCACTACAGGGCACAGAATACCCTTTATCATCTAACCAAATAATACCAGAGTTAGTTACAGATAAATAAACACATACATAAGTAAATGGAGTTCTGCAGGTTTAAGAAGCTCCAAATTCAAATCAAATAACTAGTGAAGACGATAGATTAGCAGATTATTTCACATTAACCAGCTTTTGCCATTTCCAAAGTTTGGCATCACTTGTATTAGCATTTTCCTGTAAAGTAATACAGGTTAATAGCTCAGTCTCTTGCACCAGAAACCTGAGTGCTTTCCCATTTGTGCAGATACTTGGATAGCCAGAAACTTTACAACTTAACACTGAAGACAGATATAACTTTTCCTTTATTGCACATTAAGCTGTACAAGAGTCACAAAAGAGAGGTACTTCAATCACACTTCCAGCATTGGCTGAGGTTCTCCCAGTTGGATCAGTACAAAAAAAGGGGACAACGTCAGGAAAGAAATAGGTACAAAACACCTGAACGGCAATCCTATACTGTGACACAGATGTCCCCCAGGCCACAGAGTTGTCCCTAAGCATGCTGCCTGAGGGCACATAACAGTCAGGTTATGCTATCTGCTTGCATTTGGCAGTGGGAGCCCTAACCAATTTATCCCCCACCTGAAAGACCTTGGCTGACACCACCCTGTAGCCTGACTGAATTCATATGGCAACTTTGCATTTGTGGCTCACAAATGACACATGAAAAGCACCGGATGTACACACTGATAACATGCAGAGAAGCAATACCACCATCAGCTCATTACTTGGACAAAAATATAAGATAAAATAAAATAATGTATTCCTCCATTCTGGGAAATGTTACTTTATTCTTTTCTATCATTTCATCAGATTGGGAGGTATTTAAGGACTTGATTCTTATGCAACCCATCTGGAAGTGAAAATATGCATATATGTGTATATTTACAACAGATGAACTACCATCATCAGCTGAGGGAGGGATTACAGATGACAACATTCACACTCAATGCATTTCTCTGTGGCCTCAATTTACCAGCAATCAAAGGAAAACCAAGGCACAAGCCCCCAGACATGTAACTCTTGTTACAAACCACCAACACTAGTTCCTTCTCAGATCTGGGAGTACAGAACGGTGACATGTCAATATAGAGGTGGAAGGGAATGTAAAAGTAGGGCCAGTAGCATTTCTTCTCAAAGGCAAGCTGCTGGCATGAACTCCCACGGACCATGGTGTTAGAGGCGGCTGCTTGGTGCCCGTTCCCAGCCTGGCCAGGAGATGGCAAGATGAGGCACTGAAGCTGAGACCTGATTTAATGAACTGTCTCAGCATCTGCTCAGGTGCTGCTTGTCAGAGGGAAAAGAACAAACTGGTGAGGGTTCCTCAAGAGCCACCACTATGGAGCCTCTATCCAAAACACACACAAGCTAAATCTGAGACAGTTCCTCCCAGGAAAGAGAAAGCTCCTCAATCTCTGAACCCTGGAGGGCTCTGGTAAACAGCTGAGAACTGAAGCAGGAGTCAACCTCAGGGTTCTGGAGGCAGTGTACCCACTGAAGTAACATGGGACATTTTTGATTTGGTCTCCCATTACGATGCCTCAGGAGAGGCCAAGAGCAGAATGGACAAATCCTTGACAGACCTTAAGTAGCTCCCTGCATTCTATGTCCAACATTGCCAAGGAATTATCTCTGTACACAGGTCAAGCTTTGGGAACACAAAGCAGCCTCAGGGCCACACAAGCGCACACATGGCTGATCCAGAAACAGCAACAATGAAGACACAATTGAGATCAACACACACAAAATACTCACAGGTTCACTTTGATATTGCACATCAGCGGCCCCATTTTATAAAAATCTCATAGCTAATTAGTTAATAATAAAATGAAGGGTACACTGGGATGTAAAATACAGAACACATTCCTGGAAATTTCTTTGTATTTCATGTCATCACTAAAAACACAAGAGCTCTACAGGCACAGCCAGCCTATTCACATAAACTCAAACTGCACCAAATTTTAGCAAATGGAGAAAAAGGTGGATGTCTTCAAATTCAGTGGATGAAGCTATGGCAGTTTGATCTTGAAAATCTCTTAATGTTCTATCTAAGTTACAATAGTCATGCAGAAAGAAAGCGAAAAGCACATTTCATTGAAGATCCCAAGCACACTGGTGGAGGTAAAGTTGGGGTGGGGATTTTATCTGAGCTTGGGGGAAGAAGGAGAGGAGCTAGGTTTTCTTTTTGTGGTTTCCATTTCTCCCCTGTCCACCCCCCTACTCCCATTTCACCCCACATTATATATTACTTTTAAAAACACTATTAAACCACCCAGAAGATAGAGTCACACTGGACTTGGGAGAGGCACAATTCTTTTGTACACTGTTGACAAACAGCCCTGGAATCACAAGTTATACAGAGAAAACATAAGTGAGCATTACAAGCACGAACAGGAACAGGTAAACAACCAGACAGAGGAGCTGACACTGCATAGGAAAAACACAGTCCAGTCAGCATTGAAAGAACGCAGCAACGGCACCAGTGGGAGGGTCTGTTTTCCCCGCCCCGCTTTCCTTTCTTTTGTTTTTGGCTTAAAATTTCTGCTTTGAAAAATTAACTACCAATCATTTTAAGAAGCTTGGACTTGTTTTGGCCCTACTGCAATGCCATTACAGTCGAGAATATACTGTAAACAACCTTGAGGGGGTGGCCGCTGAGGTGGGGTCTTGCTTGAGTCCGGATCCTTAAGTGTTCCGCTCTGGAAGACAAAAATGCAAGAGATAAAAACAAAACTCCAAGCCACTGAATTCCAAAGAGAAACCACGTGGCTCCATGGCAAGGCCAGAGTGGAATCCAGTGGGACCTGGTGGGATCCAGTGGGATCTGGCCATAGGCTTCTGCTGCTCCAGAAACACCTTAAAGGGGATCCTCGGCCTCAGGTATTGCTGGGACAGTGTGGGGAGTCTGGGGCTTGGAGCCATTCTGGTAACAATGCCTGAGACCTCTTCAACCCCTTTTTCATTTTCCTCCATTTAGACTCATTCTTTCTAGAAGCTTTGCATCCTCTAACACCACCTGGTTTCTTTTCTGGTTTTCTGGTGCCTGCCCATGTCCAGCTCCCACTCCTACGTACAGGCCTGGCTTTCTAAAGGAAAGGGAGGGCCAATGCCAAACCCCAGAGACAGGGTTGGACTATAGGTGGCTGTAGGGGCAGGTGAGCAGGAAGGCAGGGGGAGGAGTGTATGTGTGCGCATGCCCGCGCCCAGCTGGACCTAGTGACTAGCCTAGGCTTGGCTCACTTCTCATCTGGAGTTAACTCCGGAGTGGGATCAGTTCTCGGGCTGACTCAGGGAATCAGATCCACTCTTTGGACTCGGCTGAGAACTCCTGAAGGGAGGAACTTGAAGAAAGGGGTTGTCATTTGTTTCCCAGGCCCCTCCTTACTTTAGAGGGAAGGAATAAGACATTAATGTTTGTAACAGCGCTCAAGGCCAGGCTGTTTTTCCTCCCAAACAGCATGATTACACTTTACCTAACAGCATGGCTCCGATCCCATGCTCCCTCTCCCAGCCGTGATTCTGATTATGCCCTGACGGGATCAAAGACCTGTGCGACTTAGTTTGTCTAACGTTTGTATTAGAGGCAGTGAACGTTTGGAGTCTGAGTTCAGCACAAGGGAAATGCTCTGTGAAGCCTAAAGCCTGCCAAGTGTGCTGATGGTGATATCAATGAGGGGCTTCCAAGGCAAGGCGGTGGCTGAACACAGGCATGTCCTCAGTGAGCACCCACTTCCCCTTTAGTGCTCCTCTCCCCTTTTGACGTGCCCTTCAGCCCTACTCCCACATTAAAGCTGCTTCTCCTCCTGTTCCCCATTTCCCTTGGGCATCCCATTCTGGCTATTTATCTCCCTGCCTATTACGGCCTGTTTTCAGCTCCACTGCCAGGGAAGTGTTACCTTCTCAGTATCACAGTCTTTTAACCACATTACTCGGAACTGTTCTACTGAGAGGATTTGGGATTGTAACCAGGAGGGGGCCTTTGAAATGTCCTCAGTGCCACCACATCAGAGAGTGCCCCATTCTACCATAACCCCCAATCCCCCACAAGTCACAGTGAGAACACTACTTCCTTTCTCCTCTTCTGGGGACCTTCTTGGGATCCATAAGGCACAGTCTGAGCCTGACACTGCAATACCCACACCTGGGAACCCAGCTGGAAACCACTCCATCCCATCAGCCTTCAGGACTCCTCCACTTTTCCCTCCTGGTGTCTGAGTCACCATCTTCCCTCGACTAACTTTAGTCAGGCCTTTATCATTTCTTGCTAGATGAGTCTCCTAATTCTTTCATCTCTTTCTTTCCAATCTGTCTTCTCTGGGGCTACCTATTATCCTCCTAAACCTTTTTTCTAGTTGTGTCTCTTTAACTTCTCTAAATCATCTAGAGCTGACATTTATGGAGTGCTTACTGTGTTCCAAGTAACATGGGTGCACTATTGTGCACTCTCTCTCTGTACCTCACTGTATGAGGTAGACACTATTTCATCAGCACTCCTGATTGCTTCAGTATGGCTGGGCTCACCCTTTCTAGCCTTCTCCCTCCTTTATGTCATAAACAGCTGCTCAGTCCAGGCCTGATTCTCTACTGTTCATTCGCTAGTCTGGCCCATGCCTTCAATATCACAGCCTCTCATGGTCAGATACAGATACTTAGGTGAAGGACAGAAAAAGTCACAGTTTGTGAAGCTGCTGGACTGGCTCTCACTGGTCCCTCCCCTCGGGCCTCACGTCCGGTGCCACTGAAGGGTCCCAGTGCATCATCTCAAATGCTGGCCAAGAGCAGCTGACGATGTTCTCCTCCCAGAGAGGGTTACAGAAAACTATGTGGCATGAGAGCAGAACCAGGGCCAGTGGGCAAAAAAGGTCTAGGCAGACTTTCACTTACAAGAAGAACTTTCTTTTGCAAAAACAGTGAGATAGGCTGTTTTGGGAGGTAGATGTATGTGTTCACATAGTGGGTAGTGAATGACCTGACAAAGACATCATAGATAATATTCCTTCTTTAAATATGAGATTGACTGGATGAATGCTAAGGTTCCTTCCAATCCTGTGAAACTGTGATTCCAAGAAAACATTTCAAATCCCATAGATTAAGCTTTAATGGTAGAACTCCAGACACAGGATGAGCTCACAGGGGTGATCATACCATGCGGGCTAGCCTTGTCTTTCCTCAGCCATGGAAATATATATGTAAGACACCCACGAATGAACTAAGCCCAGAAGTGCCCTTCTCCAGGCTTCAGAGGAAGAGCTCCCAGAGGCAGTCCTTTGGGCTGGAGCCTGAGAATATGCTTTGGCCACCCTTGATGGTGCCTAGGAAGCTTCTCTTGGCCCCGGCTCCACTGAGATTGTGTATGGAAGACTTCTCAGGGGCTGCAGGAGGTGGGGAGGAGAGTTCCCAAGGACTGTCCCTTGCCAGGCTGAGACTCCCTGGCTCCACCCACAAGCCTGCTGTCAGCTAGGGTCTCCGGGCCTATTCCCTGTGGGGCTTGGCTACTATGGGATCTGTTTCCAGTCACCCAGAGCATCCTGGGATGCCGAATTCCACAGAAGTCTGGCCACTCTGGCGTCACTGCCAAAGTCTGGCATGGAGCCAGCCCACAGCAGCAGGAACTCATGGCCAGACTGAGAGGCAGAGTTTTGCTCAGAAAGTTGGATTGATTCAAACAGGTAAGAATGTGAAGTTCAGTGCTTGTGCCTAGCTGTACACAAAATGGAAGGGGAATAAATGACCTTATAGTAGCATAAGAAAAAACCCAGCTGGGCGCAGCTCACGCCTGTAATACCAACACTGTGGGAGGCTGAGATGTGCGGATCACTGAGCCCGGGAGCTCGAGACCAGCCCGGATAACATGATGAAACGCTGTCTCTGCAAAAAATACAAAAATTAGGTGGGTATGGTGGCATGTGCTTATAGTCCCAGCTATCCAGAAGGCTGAGGCAAGAGGATAGCTTGAGCCTGGGAGGTGGATGCTGCAGTGAGCCAGGATCACGCCACCGCATTCCAGCCTAGGCAACAGAGTGAGACCCCGTCTCAAAAAAATATATAAATAAATAAACCGCAGACAACCTTGGGTTTACAGAGTGACAACAGGCTGAGAGGGTGTCAGACTGTAATGATGCTGCCAAAATCGGATGCAGCTGGAGGTATGTCTGTGTCTTGACAAGGGAAAGTGATAGGACCACTGTTCTTTTGGCTGATCAAGCCTCATGAGAGCGCACTGCAACCAGTTCTGGTCACCTCTTAAGGGGATGCTAGCAGAAAACGTGGGTAGATGGAGCAGATAGGATGGTGAGCAGTCTCAAAATGACATCTTTATGCATGTGACTTTGGGCAAGTTACCCTGAGTCACAGTTTCCCAAATGGTATAAATGAGGTAACCATGGAAGCACCTAGGGCTTAGTAGAAGACTGAAATTAGTCAAATGTATATCTGAATAGTGTCAAGGGCTGGCTTGGGTACTAGTGAGCTTCCTGGCATGAGAGGTATTTCAGCAGTACTTGGACAAACTCTGGTCAGAGGGGCTCACGTAGCTGCAGGCACATGACTTCTACAGGCCCTTCTGGCTCTGGGCTTCCATGAATTCGTTTATGCATTTTTTTCCCCAGTTCTTCAGGTGTGTGAGAACTGAGACAAGCCTTTCTTAGCTACAGAGTTCAAGACCAGCCTGGACCAGCTACAGAGTCTTGAACTCAGCAAGACCTAGGGCTATTGGGCCTGTGCAGAGATGTCTTGCAGGTATAGGCTTTCAGGGGCTTGGCAAGGAGAGTGTGCTGCTTCTATCAAAGCTAATTGGGCTGGTATCCTGCTATGCTCAATCCACTGGGCTTAGTGATCAGAGAAGCCAGGGAGGAAGGAGAGAGCTGGCGAAGCTCAGAGACTTCTCCAAGTTGGTAGGTCCACCACTTGTTAAGGGAGGAATGCAAGGGTTTTCCTTACATAGAGATATAGAGTCACAAATGCCCAGCTCACTCCATTCTTACCTTCCCCTCTGTTGATGTCGGAGCACCAAAAGGGCAGGGTGCACGGTATTGTGGAGAACTCCCTGAACTGGGGCCCAGAAGATCCAGCTCTCCTGCTTAGCAGCTGTGTGACCTTGGGCAAGTCAGTTGCCTTCTCTTTGCTGATATGTGAAACAAAGATACACTTGCCAGCCCAAGACATCTTAAATAAGCATTGTTAGGCTTAAACTAAAGAGTGTGCTTTGTAAACTGTAAAGTGTTAGACAATGTAACTGAGCATCCTACTATTATTAAATAATAAATATAAATCCAAAGGAAGGGAGGTCTAATGTTAGAATCAGTGAAGAAGATATTGTTGTGTGGTTTCCTGTCACCTGATGCATAGTTTCATGAATAGGGAATTCTGGTCTGGGTTATACCATGCCTTCTGTATACTGCTTAGTTCCTGCAAGGTCCCTGCAAAATGGTAAATATTAGCTCTTGAAATGACTGGAAAGGAAATCACTGGCCTGCAACAGAAACCAAGCCCATGGATGAGGGTTTGTAGGTTTTGTCAAAGGCAACTTTAAAATGCCATCCCGTGGCTTTCGGCAGACAAGCTGGAGAAAGGAGCTCCTGAAGTCCCAGCAGGATGGAAAGCTGAGGAAGGAAAGACATTGAGTGACTCAACACTTGTGAGCTGTTGGCCTGAGACCAGCTGCTCCAACCAAGGAGGAAGGCCTGTGCTTGCTCAGCATATCTGAGACAGGAAATTGGGAAAGGGTCCCAGGGTCTGGCCCCAGGAAAGAGGCCAGGCCAAGCTCCTTGCCGGACACGCCACAGAACTATTCTGATCAGCTCCCCAGGCCCCGCTCCCCGGTCTAGGACCCCAGGGAGAATGAGGCAGCGGGAAAGAATGTGGTCGGGAGGTTGTAGGTTTAGTCAGTGCAAAGGGGACCGCATGTTTTGAGGCACCTTGGGATCTTTCTGGGCTTGCCCCTGCAGTCACCAGCACCCACCTTCCTTCCTCCTTCTAAAAGGTGCCCAGGGATGAGCCGCTTCTCTTTCCCTCCTGGGGGGAGTTGCTTCTCTGTGTGCAGAGCTCATCTCTGGGAGGGGGGCCCTCTCATAACCTAGGACCCAAGAAATATCCCATGGGGCAGTCCCTGAGTCTTCTGGGGCACTGAGGGGCAGGTCACCCAAGGTCAGAATGTCAGCTTCAAATGATTAAACATGTCCCTGAAAAGTTAAGACAGTCCCAGAATAGTTAGCTTCTCTTAATAGTCTGTTAAGGGATCTAGTCACTAGTGGCTTTATCTGAACCTGCCCCAAATCTCCTCACGTTCTCAGCTTATACTCACTGGGGAAGAAATTCACTAAAGCCATTCCTGCTGTGGGAAGCAGGAAGGCCTTTCATTTGTCCTAAATTTACCTCTTCTAAGCTGAAGTGAAGCCCTGTTAGTCCCATGTTGGGGATCGGAGAGACCTTTGGACCCCTCCCTAACTGGAGAGCCCTTTAGATTCCACTTTTCAGAGTGAAGAACTCCCTTCTTAGGCTTGGTCTTCTTGCACTTAGGAGACCTCATATTTTTTAGAACGGGGCGGCTAATCTTTTGGCTTTCATGGGCCACATACACTAACACTAACGATGGCTGATGAGCTAAAAAAAAAAAAACTGCAAAATATCTCATAATGTTTTAAGGAAGATTATGAATTTGTGTTGGGCCACATTCAAAGCCATCCTGGGCTGCAGGTTAGACAAGCTTGTTGCAGAGCCTTTGTGGCTGGAAAACCTCGCTGAAAATGTTTTGTTTCTTTTATACCAGAGAACCCATATAAAAAAGGCCTGGTAGAATGTCCCACCAGAGAAGAGAGGTTATTCAGCCTCAGTCCTTCAATTCTGAATTCTCATCACAGCCTTTCCCAGGTCCCGTGGCTGTACAGAGTCTGGATCCCAGCATGTCAGGCTTGGAAGGAGATTGTATAAGTTACCTGTTCCAACAGCCCCAGTCCCCAGTCCTTGCCTTTCACCATATGCCTTACAAGCTGCTCATCCTGCTCAACGTCAGCAACAATGTGGCAGCCGCATACCATTTCTGAGTGTTAGAGAGTTTACTCCCTACACTGGTTCAAAACCAAGCAGATTTGCCTTTTGGAATCAGTTCTACCCCATGACAGCATCAGAGAGCTAAAGATATTAATTAATGCACTCCTGGAGATGTCTGCTATTCAACTGCAATTCCTTTAACTTTTACTCATAGCACAGATTTGCCAATTGCCTCAACCTCCTGGTTTCTCTCCTCTGAGCACATTCTGATTGGAGTTAGAGTTTGTCCTTGTTATACTGCAACCCTCAGACTAGAAACATTTCGGATGTGCTCTGATCAGCTCAGGGTAGGAGAAGAGGCTCATCTTCATTCTGGACACCAAATGTATATTAATGCTTCCAAAGGCTGAATCTTAGAATCATTCCCCATGGGTCTAATCCACCAGTCAAATGGGAAGCCAGCTCTGTGGCATAACTGAGGGACACTGAAGAGAGAACAGTTCCCATCTCAGTCCGTCAGTGTCTGAAATTCCTGCATGAGCAATTCAGCCTTCTGGCTCTGGAGAATTTTACAGGAAAATAAAAATAGTGGAACCAGTATAATGAGAAATGAAAAAAACATTAGCCACATGAAGGAGAAGACCAGATGCCATCTCTACTGGCATGGCCTGAAAGCTCTGTCCCCCTGAAGTTCTCTCCCTGGTTCCTGGGAGTCTGAAGAGCAGCCCACACCTCACCAGAGCCCTAGGACACAAGGCCCAGCTCAGATCCTAGACAAGAGACCCCCAAAGTCAGTGAATGTGTAGGAGGGGTGGTGGGAAGGCAGTGGTACAGGGAAGAGCCTCTGTAGGTATAGAGCCTAGAGGCTTTGGCCATCAATGGCCACCAGGTGTCACTGCCACCTCGAGAACAGTCTCTCTCAAGCATTTCAGAATCCATGTACAGAGACAGAGAGTCAGTAGCTGCCGCTGACCATCACAGCAGCCCACAAGCTGGCAGTCCGGCCATGCTGAGGCCAAGCTGTCATCAACCAGATCAGGCTTTGCCACTCACCTCCCTGCTCTTGGTGACATGGCCATTGCTTCTTATGCCCCTTCCCCTATTCCTTTGAAATGTGTGCAGCAGCTGGTTCAGGCCCACCCCCACGTCTTTGCTCTTTGCTTTCTATAATTAATCCATCCCAGGCTAGGGAGCTGGCTGGTAACAAGGTAAGGTGTGCCCTCTAATCACCATCCTCACCCCTAAGTCCCAGCTCCCTGTCCCCACTTTAGGGGACTGATCTGGAATCAAATAAATGAAAGCACTAATGGTAGAGCTAAGGGCAAGGATAGAGAAGGAGAAAGAGAGAAGGGTAGACAAGCAGCTAGCCACAAGTCTGTCCTGGTCTTGGTCTAGAATTCTGGGCAGGAGCAGCTCCTAGGGCTTATGACTCAGACCAGAGGCTCTTTCAGTCCGAGCTTCCACAGCCACAGAAGAAAGAGGCCAGCAAGAGGCGCCTATGAGGAATGGTGACAATGCCTGTGAGCAAGTTAGTGACAACACCTAAGGGCTCAGCTGGCCATGTAAAGTCCTGGCTGGGATGCAGGTAATGTTCCTTGGTTCACATCCTTTCCACTTGCACACTACCAAGATCATCCATAGGACCTGACATCAATCCAATAGGCTGATAGGGCTGTTAAAGATGCCTATTCCAAATGATGAACTCACTCAACAAATATGTATTACAATGGCACATCAAAGGGAGTGGGGTAGGAGTGGTTTGCTTGGTGGGAAGAGTATTTTATCAACGTCATTTGTATAGAATTGCTACCATATGTTGATAATAAAAAGCAGGCCAACTTAGTTATTTTAAAAATTTTCTATAGTCAACTGCTTGCACCTGGGCAAACCACTCTCACCTGCCTCCCCTTGGTACACCCTTGATGTATTAAATGGCTACTAGGTGCTAGATACTGTTGCCCTAGAGATATAGCCATAAACAAGTCTGTACTCTTGAGAACCTAACATTTTAGTAGAAGAGACAATGAAATAGACAAGAATAATCTCAACTGGTAGTAAGCACTATGCAGAAAAGTAAAGAAGGGAGAGGTGGTAGCCAGTGATTAGGTGGCAGCTTTGGATTGGATAGTTGAGGAAGTATCAGTTATACTGTTAAGGAAAAGCCAGTTATCGCCGGGCACAGTGGCTCATGCCTGTAATCCCAGCACTTTGGGAGGCCAAGGCAGGTGGATCATGAGGTCAGGAGATCGATACCATCTTGGCCAACATGGTGAAATCCCATCTCTACTAAAATACAAAAAATTAGCCGGGCGTGGTGGCACGTGCCTGTAGTCCCAACTACTTGGGAGGCTGAGGCAGGGGAATCGCTTGAACCCGGGAGGCGAAGGTTGCACTGAGCTGAGATGTGCCACCACACTCCAGCCTGGCGACAGAGTGAGACTCCATCTCAAAAAAATGCAAAACTAAGAGGGAAGAGCATTTCAGGGAGAGAGCACAGTCTAATACAAAGGTCCTTACCAGTGTGGCTAGGGCACAGTGAGCAATAGTTAGGATAGTACAAGGGCAAAGAGGCAGGTAGGGGCCTACATAAATTGCTTGGGAAAAACAGTGTTGTGGGAACAAGATTAAGAGGAAAAACTAGAGTTCTGTGTTATGTTTAGGGTGCCCTTAAGATATGCAAGTAAGGATGTCAACCAAGAATTAGAAATGTGAGTCTGGAGTTTGAAGGGGTGGTCAGGGCAGGAGATAGATAGGGGCTGGCCAAGACCACCAACAAATATATACATTGACCAAGTTCTGGGGCACTGATGTTTAGACACTCAACAGAAGTGGAAGAATCAGCAAAGGCGGCCAAGAAGGGGAAGCCAATGATGTAGAATGAAAACCAAGCAAGGGTGGGGTCTCAGGGGCCTAGAAAATAGTGTTTAGAGGAGGGAATAGTCAACTGCATCAAATGCTACTGAAAAGTCTGAAAGATTAGAACAAAAGTGACCACTGGACTCAGTGACATGGAGATGACTCTTTTTTTTTTTTTGAGACAGAGTCTCGCCTCTGTCACCCAGGTGCAGTGGCGTGATCTCGGCTCACTGCAATCTTCACTTCCCGGGTTCAAGTGATTCTCCTGCCTCAGCCTCCCAAGTAGCTGGGATTACAGGCACCCGCCACCACACCCAGCTAATTTTTGTACTTTTAGTAGAGATGGGGTTTCACCATGTTGGCCAGGCTAGTCTCGAACTCCTGACCTTGTGATCCGCCTGCCTTGGCCTCCCAAAGTGCTGGGATTACAGGCGTGAGTCATGGCACCTGGCCTCATGGAGGTGACTTTGACAAGGGCAATTTCAGTGGGATGGTGGGAGTGGGATGCTGACTGAGAGGACAGGAGAGAAAATGTGGTAAAAGAGAGACGGTGGCTAAAACAACTTTCCAATAATCTTTTGGAAAAAGAGAAATTGATGGTGGAGAAGAGAGAAGATACTTGAAAACAAAAAGGAGATAGAATTTAGGTCACAAGTGGAGGGTGAGCCTTAGAGCAGATTCATGTGGGTGGAGGTGCATATAAGTGGGTGGATGTGATAGTAGGCACACGAAGGTAATCTAGTTTGACAGTTCCATAGTCCTGGACTTATGATGGCTGAAATGTCTGCTCAAATGTAGCCAATGAAAATGTGCTATTATCTAGAGGAAATTGGAGGTGGGAATATGACCAGTACAGTCATGGCTTTAAGCTCAAGTTGTGGAGTTTTGACAACTGTGACTGACTGTTGGATGTCTTCTGCCTTCTGGGTGGCCTGAGGTCAAGGCACAAGGCTCAGGAGGAAGTCGAAGCTCATAGAGGTTACCAGAAGATACTATCAGAGAAATGATGACCTCTGAATTCACTCATTATTTTAATTTAGAATATAAACGTTTTGGACAGCAACTTTAAGTCCTAAGGCTATTAACTAATTTTAAGCGCAAACTCTGCATTTCCATGTTAGTCAACAGAAATGCAGATCAATAAGGCATAGTTCTTGCCCACAGGGGCTGAAAGTATTTGAGAAACATTTGCTATATTAACTTAATCATGTGTATAGTAAAGAATTTGGCTTTGCCCTAAGAGAATTCTGGCCTTTGTCTTTGGCTCCTCGGAAGTAACCTCTACACTCCTGGAGTTTCTGGAGTGATAGGAGTGTCTCTTGTCACTCACAGTAGGTCCCTCAGGCCACATGGTATTATCCTGACCTCCAAGGAGGGAGGAGCCAGAGGCTGAGTTCAACCAGGTGATCAATCAGTCATACCTACATGATGAAGCCCCAATAAAAACTGTGAACACTGAAGCTCAGAGGAGCTTTCTCAGTTGTTAATACTCTATGCATATTATCACATATCAAAGCCAGGAGGGGAATGAGTCCTAACTAATGTAAGTTTTGTGTTTGAAACCCTCCCAAATTCTGCTCTACACGTCTTCCTTTGGCTTAGTTTTGACCTGTATCCTTTCTCCATAATATACTGTAACTGTGAGTATAATAGCTTTCAGTGAGTTCTGAGTTCTTCCAGAGAACTGTCAAACCTGAGAGTGGTTTTAGGAACTTCCTGAACTTTCAGGTGATGTTAGGAGTGAGGGTCTTATGGAGATTTTGCAGGTTGGCTAACTTCAGACTTTGCAGTTTGGCTAACTCCAGGTATTATGTGGCGTTAGAACTGAAAGGGATCTAGACATCATCTAATTCAACTCCATTTTATAGGTGAGGAAACAGAGGTCTAGAGACGGGAAGTGATTTGCCCAAGGTCACATAATGTTATAGCAGAGTGAGGATTAGCCCTTGTGTGTCCTGACTCCCAGCATGGTATGCATTCCACAATATCCTTTGGATATGAATATAAGGCTGAGCAAAAAAAGCTTATCCTTGAGTCAAACTGACTTTGCTACAAGGAATTTCTGAAAGAGATGCTATATTTAGGGAGCTTATTCCTTGCTATGTTTTCTGCCTTGACGCTGACATATTGTAGATTTCTCTTACAAAATGTTCAAGCTACAACATTTAATGTTTATAAAATAAGGGGCTTATACCAAAGAAGGGCTAATGCTTTTTGTGGGGTAGAGAATTTTGTTCTGTAAATTATCTCTTTGCTTCTTAACTTTTATACTTTAGATACCCTTTTGTATAATATGGATTGTCTTGCTACAAGGGATCTTAGTGTGTTCAACCTTTAATTTTAGACACAAAGGTGCTGAGGCACAGAAATGGGAAGAAACCTACCCTAGGTCACCTGGTAAGCAGTGGCAAGGACAGGGCTACATGCAGGTCTCCTGACTCTTATCATGGCCTTCATTTTAGTTCAGAATGACTTTCCTTGTAGAGGGTCATGAAAGTTTACACATTTTGTAAGTACTTAAGGGCCCTTCACAGAATCCCAGAGCAGCCCATTCTGTCTGGGTAATGTCAGGTTCTCTTACCCTGTCATAAATTCTTTAAGATACTACCAGATGTTCTCTGTTTTTCTCTGTATTAAAGGGAAGAAGGGACTACTTGTCACTCTTTTGCTACAGCAGGGAGAAGCAGTAATCTGGTTTGCAGATTCTCTCTCATTATCTAGTGTGGACTAAAGGGCAGAACTAGGATTCACATATCTTGATTCCATCACATTTACAAAATCATAAAATCTCACCATAGGCCTGATTTTTTTTAACCATAAAAAACTTTGTATCATCTCTAGTTAAATATAGTAATTAAATAGTGGGTTTGTATCTCTAACAGGCAATTAACTTTTGTTTTCCTAGTTACCCTACTGTGATTCTCTAGTAACTAAAACACTTATAAGAGCTAATATATAATAACATACCATCACACAGGGCTATTCTCAACTCAGATACCCAGAAAGAGTCAGGGTCCACATTTATTAGCCCAGAAGTTCCCATTTATCAGGATTAGTGAAGATGGAAGTATTCTACTCAAAGAAATTTTCAGAGCATAAAAGGTCTCTAGATATCAATGGGGAAACTTGAGATCCAGAGAGGGAACTGACTTATCAATTGTTACACTGTTTTATGTGCTGGTCACAAAGCTAATAAATGAAGAGTCTAGGATTCAAATTTGGGTAGTTCTCACTTCAAAGCCCACACTCTGAATCACTATTCTATTCTACCTCCCTAACTGTTTAAAGTTGGATTTTGAAGGAAAGCTATCTGAGAGAATTCTCATTTATAAATAATAAAACTTGAGCCCAAGAAAGGCTAGTCATTTCCCCACAAACTTACACAGCTATTTAGAGGAAGAGCTAGACTTAAGATTCAGTTTTTGATTCATTGTCCCAAGTTCTTAACATTTCATAGTATAAACATTTAGTGGAGTTGGGGATACTTTTGAAAGATGAGATCCCTCTTGCTTGGGAATAAAGACCTTTCCCTACCATAGGGTCTGATGTTCCACAAAACTTCAGTGTGGATTTCCCACTAGACCCACAGCTCGAATGCTGTTGCCATGAGTGTGATTGGCCGACTGAAGAAGGCCACTTCTCTCTTAGGAAAGAAAGATTTCTAATTTGAGTTTTGCTTTGTCACTCTCTCCCAGAATGAGGGACCTGATTCTCCCCTCTCCAGACCAGCTATTTCTCAGAAAGTACCTTCCTTATTTACAAAGATAGCAGGCTCGACACAGTGAAGCAGTGAACAGACAGTAAGTGATGTGACCCAGCTCTTCCTCAAATACCTCTCAGTTTAAAAATGGGAGCATCCTGAGTCCCAGGTGAAACTGGCTCTGGTTCCCTGGAGACTTCAGGTTCAGAGGAAAGAGATCCAGTGCTCCTCTGGTTAATTATATAATTGATATTGCAGATTGCTGAGAAGGCCCCTATAAAGGGTGGTGAAAAATAATCAGGCCTCCAGGGGAAAGGGAAGGGAAGGAAGAGGGAGATGTCTTCTTAGATCCCATTTAGGCCTGTGGGCATCTGGCCTGTACTCCATTCTTTAGGCCACCAACATCTAGAGCAGTGGGCTCTGCTATGTCTCTTCCTAGCTGCTTACCTGTGGCTGCTGGGTTGTTAGGGGTCTCTGAGGAGACAGGGCAGGAGTCCTGGACAGTAGCTGGTTCATCTTGCTGATGACTAGTTCGGTGATGAGTTGCCTGTCCTCCACCTGATGTTCCCCAATCAGTGGCATGCTACAGTCCATGACCTGGTGGGAGACGTGTCCCAAGTGAGGAAAGGGGTCTGGAAACATAAAAGGCCTGGTACAATCTTTCAGAATGGGTAGGAATTAAGCCAGCAGAGATGGACTGGAGATGAAGCAGGAGTTCTTGTCTTCAGCTGGAAGTATGATCATTTGCAGAAATAGGATCTTTGTCACTTCCTTCTACAAACCTTTGCCTCAGGTCTTTTTCCCAGGCTTTACCCGTGCCAGGGCTCAGTGAGACCACAAATTGCTGAATGAAGGTAGCCAGAAAAGGTAGAAAGCAAGGAGAGGGTAGAGCCTCAGGGTGCAAAAGTTTGCAGGCAGGGAGCAGGTAGATGTGAAAGGCATCCCCTTAAATCTCTGATTAGGAGCATGCGCTTTTCATCTCTGTTACTTTTCACCCACAGAATCTCTGTCTCTAAGCATGCTCTGCTCACTAAATGACCAGGTTCATCCCTCTGTACCTGAACTGGGATGCCCTCCCTTCTCACCACCAATCCTGGTTCTTCCTGTACCTCAAGGCTCAGATCAGTGTTTTCATCCTTTAGGAAGTGTCTGCCTCACAGACTCCATAGTCCAACTTTCTCAATTATGGGTGAGAAAACAGAGGCCACCTAGCAAGGAGAGGTGTGACCATTCAGAAGGTTACAGACCATGCAGGAAATGAGAGAGATTCAGAATTTGAAGCCTACTTTGGGCTCCTGACACCAATATCCTGGAAATACCACCAAACTCTTAGCAAGGAGTCTTTCCTGCTCCCAGCCAGATTGGGTAGGAATGTGTGGAAGGATTCATACTGCCACTGGCTTTCCTTTAAAACAGGAAAAGGGAGTCAGCAAAGTTGTGTTAGAGGACCAGGCAGAGTAGCGTCTCCAAGGCTCAGAGAGATGCCAAGAAGAACGTCCTGCATCTGGTGCCCGGCTGAGACACTGATTCACTCTGTGGTCTTGGGAACATGTTCATGGTGTTAGGCCTCAGTTTCCTCACCTGTAAAATGAGCAGGTTGGACAGAATGACTCCCAAGGGTGGCTTTCTGAGACAGAGAATGGTAACATCACTACAGCCTTCCCAGAGGAATGGCTAGTACCCCAGGAACCCATATCCAACATCTTTTACTCCTGGTGTGGATCAGCCTAGCAGGTTGGAAACAATAGCTACCCACTGATCTTGCTGGAACATTTCCATGGTTCAGGAGACCCTAAATTAAAGGCAGTCTGAGCTGCCCACATAGTTCTTAAGCCTTGGGAGTTATCTCTTACTGCTTGGTCCAGACTTACCTCAAAAATGTAGTCTTTCCCATCTTTGCCATGTACAGCTTTGACGGCACAGATGTCCAGGCCGCCAAACATCTCAGAGCAGGTGTCCACCCACAGTTTGTACCTGGAGGTGATGGGGAGGTGTCCTGAAGCTGGGGCAATTCGCTCACCACAAAGCTTGCTTGCTGGTCAGGCTCTCCTTGCTGCCTCCATCTCTCCCACCTCCCATCCCCACTGCTTCCTCCGTCTACGTGCATCAAGCACATACCCTTATTTACAGTGCCCTCCTCCATCTGCTTTCCAGATCCTACCCATTTTTGCAGACCCAAAGCAGTTCTCACCACCTCTAGAAGGCCTCCTTGGCTATTCCAGCCCATGCCAATTACTCCTTCCTTGGAGCTTCTATGGTATGTACAGTCATCTTTTCCCATAGGCTGTTAGAAGAAGCCATGCTACCTCTTGCCCACTTGCTGCTTAGAAACTTCCTCCACCAGATACTCAAGGTCATCATCCCTAAATTCAGCCTTCTATAAATCCCTAGGGCATGGACACAATGCGGCCAAATTCTTTGCTATGGAGTGGCAAGTGTGACCTTTGCTTCAGTTCCCAGCAAGTTTCTTATTTCCATCTGAGACCTGTTAGCCTGGCCTTCACTGTCCATATTTTTATGAGCATTTTGGTCACAACCACTTAACCAGTCTCTAAGAAGTTCTGAACTTTCCCTCAGCTTCCTATCTTCTTCTGAGCCCTTCAACTCTTCCAACCTCTGCCCGTTACCCAGTTCCAAAGCCAATTCCACATTTTCAGGTATCTTTATAGCAACACCTCACTCCTTGATTAGTCTGTTTTGTGTTGCTATAAAGGAATACTTGAGGCTAGGTAATTATAAAAAAAAAAAAAAGGTTTATTTTGGCTCATGGTTCTGCAGACTGTACAAAAAGCATGGTGCCAACATCTGCTTCTGGTGAGGCCTCAGGAGGCTTTTACCTATGGTATGGCAGTCTTTGTCTTTATCTCTATCATCTGTCTTTATCATCAGTCCTGCCTGATCTTGTTAAATGGGATACTTGGGCCTTTTGTAAAACGTTTTATCTGTCCTGTTTGTTTCATGATTCCCTTTGGACAGAGCTTAATTCCTAAACTTCTTCATCTAAGGAAGTCTCCCTCTCACTGGGTTGGAAACTGGACTCCTTCTCTCACTCACCTGTCTGACATGGCGATCTGCTCCAGCATTGCAGAGCCAGTGTTCGTCTTCCAGTTCCCTGAGATCGATGTCCTCCTGCAACAACATCCCACCAGGATAGGACAGGCAGTGAGCCACACCAGCAAGAGGAGGGCATGAAACTTTCCAGAATTTTAGCTCTCTGTTGCTTTCCACATCTGCTTCTCCCACAAATAGCCCAGAGGTCTGTCTGCTGAGCCCAGAGCCTGGGTGCCTCTGCCAAATCCCCACCTGCAATACCCTCCCCCTCTCTACAAGGGTCTTGCCCAGACAGCTCTGGCTCCACAGAGCCTTCCCTGATCTCTCAACTGGATGACCTCTTACTGTCCTTAGAACTCCTACAGGACTTTGCTTCTGCCTGATTTTCAAACTTAAATCTACTTTTTATTTGAGTTATTTGATCTGAGTCTTAAGTTCAGATTTTTCCACAAGCCTGAAAACCACTTGAAGGTATATATCATGTCTTGTGTTCCCAGAAGCCTACCCATTCAGTATCTATACTGACTCAATACATACAAACTGAATTCCATTGATCCTGAGAACTCCTGCAGGGTTCTTTATCAATATCTCTGAATGTCTTCCTTACTGGCTCACTCATTCATTCATTCAGTGTTAATTTCTGAAGGCCACTATAATACTAGCAGTGTGACTCTGGGCAAGGGTTACGTTGCCTTGTCAGGGTTAAGTTGCCTTGTCTGTCAAATGGAGCCGATGGCATCAAGCCATCAGCCTCTTCTCTGCTGTGCCCATGGCACCCTCCATCCATGAATATGTGTCAGTGTCAACTAGTCTTAGACTAAACAGGAGGTGGATTACTTGGTTTCTGGTTCTGGATTTGCCCTTGATGGGCTGGATGACCTTCATAGAGTCATTTCGCCCCTCTGAGCCTGTTATCTGTTAACACAGGGCTGTCAGAAAGACGAACTGATACAGGTTTAAATTAACTATGAACACCCAAAATATGTCTTTTTAATTATTAGCCTTCACCCGGACACAGTCAAGAGGAAGGAGATGGCCTAAGGGACAGAAGAGTCCTGCTTACATTGTTGACAGAGCCCTTCCTGTGCTGCCCTTATCATTCAGTACTGTTAGAGAGTGGTCTCCCCAGAGATCTGATTTCAGACACTGAAGAACCTAGATATATGGCTCATTTTTCAGAACCACGAGGTGGCCCCATGAGTTAACGAACAGGGTCACAACAGTCCTTAAGCTTGAACAGTACTGACTGCTTTCCAAGGTGACACCTCACCAAACCCCATTTCAAACCCCCTATTGTGAGTAGGCTGAAATTCTTGCCCCTGCTTGAGAGATAAGAAAAATAAGACTCAGAAAGGTTAGAGGACTTGTCTGAGATTATATATAGTCCAAATAGGTATGAGATAAAAGTCCAGGAATCTTGGTTTCCTCACATGACGTGCTTTTCCCTACACTCCACTACCTAATTAAGGAAAGGCAAAGAAACAAACTCCTGAGTGGCTGGCAAAACCTGAGTACAAACACAAAGACAGAATCGTAATAAAAATAACTCTGTCTTCTTAACATTTGCAGTTTACAAATGTGTCCCTGTGACCAGACTGCTCAAGGCAGGGGCAGAGAGTCACTCACTTCCATGTCCCCAGCCAGAGCCATGGCACATAAGAAGAGTCTCACAAACTTTGGATTTGTACACTGACTCCCACGATTTTCAGGTTGCATATCCAACTCAACCTGAGCCAAAATTCATTTTACCATTCTATCTGTAGGTGTTAACTTTCTTCCCACGATGTTTCCTTGGTTTATCAGGATATTCCTACTGCCCTGATGCATAACACCATGTGAAACACTGTTTCATCTATAGGCTTATTTATTTCATTAGTAGTAATATTAATAGTTTTCATAATCTGAGAAGGCTTCACTTCAAAATGAGAAGTCTCAGTAGCAGAACCTTTCAATCACAAATTTTGAATGACTTCATGGCTGCCCATCACCATACCATATATTTGAAGGACTCATTTACATAAACTTTTAAAATAAGAAAGTTAGGGCCAGATGTGATGGTTCCTGCCTGTAATCCCAGCACTTTGGGAGGCCAAGGCAGGCAGATTATGAGGTCAGGAGATCAAGACCATCCTGGTCAACATGGTGAAACCCCGTCTCTATTAAAATACAAAAAATCAGCCAGGTGTGGTGGCGGGTGCCTGTAGTCCCAGCTACTCAGGAGGCTGAGGCAGGGGAATCGCTTGAACCAGGGAGGCAGAGGCTGCAGTGAGCTGAGATCGTACCACTGCATTCCAGCCTGGTGACAGAACGAGACTCTGTCTCAAAAAAAAGGAAGACACTGAACCCTATATAATTGGTTTCAAGCCAGTCCTATAACCTCTATGACTTTTTCAACATTTAAGATACCAGAAAAAACATTATATAACCCTGTTGAAGTTAATTTATAGGTTAAAATCCTTTTTGAGTGGATAATAACAACATCCTTACATTTGCATGGCACTTTAAACTTTGCAAAGCTCCCCAACACTTCACACTGTTCTCTAACAATGGGATGCAAGGCATAGATCCATACAGGCTACCTGAGGCATGTGGGAGCAGAGGGGACACTGAGAGGCCATTCTCTAGACCCAAAAAATCATCTGACCTCCACAGCTGACCCACATTATTGCCTACCGCAGATGGAGGCAGGAATGGTACCTTCTTCACACCAAAGTGGCTGTCTCTGGATCTCCACGGAGATTGCTAGGGTAGACGAAAAGAATCCCAAGCCTGATCTTGGCTACTGCTAAGTCAATTCCTTCTTCTGAGAGCAGGAATATAGCCACAAGTTTGGGGAAGAAGTGTGGTGAAGAGAAGCTAAGAGGGCCTAAACATTTCTCGTTGCACACAAAAAAGTAAGTAAATGTTATCTAAAGTTTCTCTGGTCACCCACCCTTCATCAATGTTTTGGAATTCTCTTTTTTTATGCTTCATTTTAAGTTGTTTCTTGAAACCCTAACCCTTAAAAATTAGGTGTCTTCTTTTAAGGATCAAGATACTTTTACTCCACTTGTTGTCATTAATGTTTTGTGTTTATTTAGGGGATTTTAAAATTATAGGATAGATAATCTGCTTTCCTAGGTGCCTGAACATATATATGTATTTTTTGCTTCTTTTAGCAAGTTTTTATAATGGTTTTTAAAGTATTCTGTCTTAGATTGTGCATATTTCTTTTCCTTTTTTGAGACAGGGTCCTGCGTCACTCAGGCCGGAGTGGTGCAATCACAGCTCACTGCAGCCTTGACCTCCCAGGCTCAAGTGATCCTTCCACCTCAGACTCCCAAGTAGGTGGGACTACAGGCAAGCACCACCACACCCAGCTAATTTTTGTATCTTTTGTAGATAATGGGGTCTTACCATGTTGCCCAGGTTGGTCTTGAACTCCTAAGCTCAAGCAATCTGCCTGCCTTGGCCTCCCAAAGTGCTGGGATTATAGATGTGACCCACCACACCTGGCCACATTGTGCATCTTTCTAAAGCAATCCTAAATCTTTTCTGGAAGCAAGAAGACTATAAATATAAAGTTGTAAACTAAAAAAGTATAAATCTTGACAATAAAGGTAAAATAAATTCTATGCCTCAGTTTTCCACAAGGGTTCTTCCCTGAATACTTATTGGTGCTTATTAATGTTCCTGCTGCTATACAAGGTAGTGGAGATGCAGAGATGATTCTATCATTCTTGCCCACAAGGAGCTCAGAGTCTGGAGGAGGAGGGTGACACAAAACACATGTGTGGCAAGGGCTAACCAGGAGGTGTGTGAAGAAGGGTGGTATGGGACAGGAGTGCAGGGAGGGGGCCTAAGTCACTCTAGGGGAGGGGAGTGTAAGTAGTGAAAAGGTGGGTAAGAGAAGAAAAACAGACACAGGTGGGGAAGGGAAAGGGAATGCTGCTCAACCTTGAAGTCTGCTAAAGTCCCAAGTGACCAAGATCAAATCTATATATTAATAATGTTCTTCCTTTGTAAAGAAAACACCACTGTAAACTTTTTTAGTGGGGGATTAATATTTCCAAAATTGTAATTATAAGCCACTTGCATTTTATGCATATTATGGAAAGTCAGATAGTTTTGAAATCTTTTCCTTTACTAAATTCTAATGAAGGAAATTTTTAACTTTCCATCCTGGCAAATGGACAGTTATAGAGAAGTCATGCACTGGGCTTTTAATGCCTGTAGCATTTTTAGTGTTGGGTATTTACATCAGGAACTTTTTAACTTCGAGCTGTGGCAGTCTGGGGAAGCCTATGGATTCCTTCCAATGAACACAATATATAAGATGTGTAACCATATAAGACAGAGTACATGGGATCCCAGAGCTACCCAATTAGAGTTATCAAAAATATTAAACAAATCTGTGATTAGTAAAATATGTGTTTCTTTCTAAATAACAGGAGGCAGTGGCAAGTCTAACAACTACCATGATTTTAAAGTAGGAATGAGAATAATCCATAGAGATATCTGTCTCAATTATAGTAAGATATAAGAATATCAGTAATCGCCTTTAGTGACAAACTCCTATGTACAGATAACTACTGCAGTCTGTTGTCTCTGTTCAAAATGAAGAGAAAGCTAAATTTCCCTTAGAGGCAAGTGAAAATGAATATCAATGTATTTTCTCATCTTAGTTCACAGACCCCTCCTCTGACTTAACAGGAACCCAGGTAAAAAATCTCTGACTTAAGTGGCACCCTCTCTCTGTTATCTGCCTATGGGCCATAAGAGGTTAAACTGAGAGCTGGTTGCAATGTGGAGGCTCAGATTTTCCACTGTGGTTGAGAAGAAAGCATACCCCACTCTTACTTACATGTAAGCCTTATAGTTGTTGCCGATCTTCTGGACCCGGATGTCATACTTGGAGTCAATGAAAGGCTCTGCAGTGGCATAGGTCTGGGTAAGAGCCACCACACTGGCAATGTCCTGGAAGTCGTAGTGGTTTTCCACTTTGACCTAATGTTGGAGCAAGGCAGAAAGGGGGAAAGGGAGACACACACATACACACACTGAGAAGTCACAAGGGCCCTGAGCCTCCAAACCCACGAATATGTATCTGATCCAGACACTAATCTGGGTGCCACATCTTCCCAGGAGGCCCCTTTTCCCTAGCTTCCCTTCCCAGAACTCAGGGGCCACACTTGCTGCAAAGGACCCAGAGGACCAAGCAGGTGGCTTGCATTCTGCTTACTGAAAGAGGTCTGGTTGGGTGACACTCATGGCTTTAGAGGTGGCAAATCATCTTCTCTTTGGAAAGAATTCATCAGTGACAGAGGGAGAAGAGCAGTTCACAAATGGGCGCTCTGAAAACTGCCCTTCTTGGTTCAACCCTGAAGCATAGCAGGCCTCTCTGCCTCACCTTGCCCATGCCTGAGTGAGCGTGGCCAATCTTCACCACCACAGGGAACGTGGGCAGTGTCAGCTGAAATCAGAAAAGAAAGGAATAAACTGTCAGAGTGTGCCCATCTCTCTGTGGAATCCTACAAATACTTTTCTTGGGAATGCCCTTGGGAGGGTTCTTTAAAGAAAGAACTAGTCCAATCTACTTGCTTTACTGATTAAAAAACTGAGATCCATGGAATGACAGTGACTTTCCAGGGTCACACAGCATATTACTGGCAGTGCTACAGGAACCCTGTTCTCTTATTTGGTATACCCTACATCTTTAAAACGTATCCTTTGAAGGAAATAATGTTCACCCTGATGAAAAGTCAGACTCCTATGGGAACTAAGATTTGAACAGATATTGGGGGTATCTGGTCTGATGATTTCAGCATTCCTGGTTGAGGCCAGTCAAGGCTGGAAAACAGAACGTCAAAGGGCTTTAGAAATCACATAGTTCAACTCTACTTTATGGAGAAAAAACTGACACCCAGAGAGGCAAAAGTCACAAAGCTATAGTGACAGTCAGAATTGGAATCCAGCCTCCCACTATTCAGTCCAGCACCACGTAAAAACATCCCACAGCAATAATCCCATGGAGATTTGGGATTTGGATGCTTGGAACACTACGCTCAAACAGCAGACAAGGCTCTGGTCACAGTCACCCCCAAGTCCCCCGCTTCTTTGTTTTCTCTTTTCTTTTCTTTTTTTTTTTTGAGATGGAGTCTCACTCTGTCGCCCAGACTGGAGTGCAGTGGCACAATCTCAGCTCACTGCAACCTTCGCCTCCTGGGTTCAAGCCATTCTCTTGCCTCAGCCTCCTGAGTACCTGGGACTACAGGTGTAGGCCACCATGCCTGGCTAATTTTTGTATTTTTAGTAGAGATGGAGTTTCACCATGTTGGCCAGGGTGATCTCCAACTCCTGACCTCAGGTGATCAACCCTCCTTGGCCTCCCAAAGTGCTGGGATTACAGGTGTGAGCCACTGCGCCCAGTCTGCTTCTTTGTTTTCTAAGCTATCCCACCTTCTAGAACATGACAATAGTCTCCAGTGAGAAGGGACATGCAATAAAAATCAGCACAGCCTAGGGCCTCGAGAGGGCTTTGAGGTCCAAGGTTTGCCCTAAGTGATGGGACACCTTGTGTTTTGTACCCACACCAAGAGCGCTGTCTCCAGCTATCTGGAGAGTCTGAGGCTCTGGGAGTGAGAAAGGGTTTCTAAAGCACTGGCTGCTTCTTTGACATCTCTCCCCACCCCCCAGGCAACAGAGCCAAGACACACACACCCCAACTTTCTCTGTCCTGTTCTATTACTGTTTGCTGTTGCTTTGGAGCCTCATAAATAGGGCATTGAAAGCACTTCCTGCAGCTGAAAGAAGCCCTGAGTAGCTCGTCTCATTCCCAGCGTGCAGCTCAGCAAGGGGTCCGTCCTTCTCTGTCACTGTCTCTTTTGCCTGTTGTAATTCTGTCTGCCTCTCTGGGACTCTGCCTGTCTCACTCTTTCTGTCTGTGCCTCTCCTCACTCTTGTTCTTTCTGCCTGAATCACAGCCCTCAGTCTTTCTGTCCTCATGCATTTGTCTTTGTGGCTCTTTCCGTTTTTCTGCCCTTGACACCATCCCCTCTCCCAGTGCTTTCCCTTTACTTCCAGACCGCTTCGTGACTTAGGCAGGGACACAGAGGCCAGGGCCTCTTTCCTGGCTTCCCTCTGCATCTTACTGAGTATGCAGGTCGGAAGAGCCTCGGGTCCTGCCGCTGCGGGTGGCCTAGAGCCAAAGGAAGGCGGAGCCCATCGGGGCGGGATTGGCCCTTAGGGCAACCTCATAAAGCCTGGGGCGAGGGGCACGACGGCCTTTGGAAGGAGCCCTGTTGGGGCTGTTCGGTCTGACAGACCTCACAGACTCAGTCGGGCTCTGCAGTGTCATGCCTGGGAGCCCCCGGCCCGCGCCAAGCTGGGCGCTGTTGCTGCGGCTGCTGGCGTTGCTGCGGCCCCCGGGGCTGGGCGAGGCATGCAGCTGCGCCCCAGCGCACCCTCAGCAGCACATCTGCCACTCGGCACTTGGTGAGTCCGAGGTCCGCGAGGTCCGCAGCAGGGGGTGGTTGTGGGGGATTAGTATCTGGCCAGCAGTAGACCAGGAGTCCAGAGGAAAAGGGAGGAGCTCAAATTCCGACCGGTTGCCTCTTGCTGAGGCTGATGGGTCGGGAAGGACCAGGCGCCATAGCAACCTTGCAAGCGCAGAACCTGACTGATTCATAAGGAAATGAAGATTGCGTCAGGGACTTCCATAGCGACGTCCCTCACTCTGGCCATACTGCAATTATGGAGTGTCACTGAACAAGGTGTCACCGAAGCTATCTGATGATTATTCTGAACTACTGGACTGGGGACAGAAAGGGGAGGGCAGAGGGCTTGCATTATAACTACCCGTGTCTGTCCAGGCCTATAACTGAGGTTGCCACCAAGCCCCTACCGCAACACACACGTTCTGTTCTTTCTTTTCCCTCTGCCTGGAATGCCCTCCCTCACACCCTTAAATTCCTGGCAGACTCCTACTCATCCTTCAAGGTCTAACTTAGGTCTCTCCCCTTCTCTGCAGGCTCCCTGGCTCCTTGGTGCCGCCTCAGCATCTAACTGTCTTAACGCTCCTACTATGCTGTGCTATTGTTCTTTACAAGTATGCCCTGTACTAGATCAAGAGCTCTGCAGGATGGGGATCCTGTCTTAATCACATCTATGGGCCTAGTGCCTAGTGCAAGGCCAGGCACAGAGGAAGAACGTCATCAAGAGTTTTTGGTTATTAATGATCAAATGGCAAGAGATGCAATACCTCAGTGCAGGGTCAGAACATTTATGAATTCAATAAACATTTACTAATGGCAACTGTAGGCAGGCTGAGAGGCCTTAACCACAGCAATAAACTTCACACCAGCTGCCCTGAAGGGGCTCCTCCTCCCTTCTGTACTCTGACTCCTACCCTGTGCCCCACTGCACAAATGGCTATGGAGAACTAGAGCTCTCCAGACTAACTGGTTCAAAAAGGCAGAAAGAGCTTAGCGGTTATAGAACCTAATAAGCCTGAGGGGTTTGGAACTTCCAGTGACTGCAGAGGAGGCGTTTCCAGGTCCCCCTTCTCACACATCACGTTGCTCACAACCCAGTCACACCAAAACCAAGAATTGCCCTATAGACTTCTTCAGGGACACTGGATCATCCAGACTTCAGGTGTATTGCCCCCACCAGCTGCTAAAGGTTCCCTCTTTTCTCTTCCTATGCAGTGATTCGGGCCAAAATCTCCAGTGAGAAGGTAGTTCCTGCCAGTGCAGACCCTGCTGACACTGAAAAAATGCTCCGGTATGAAATCAAACAGATAAAGGTACATAGGGGCAGGCTGGGATGTGTAGCCCCTCAGACTGATGGAGGAAGTGGGGTCTGTGTTCTGGGAGGGCTGGTAGCTTTCAGGTGGCCTGGCTCAGTGATCCTTGGGTCTAGATGCTGAAGTGGAACTGGATGAGATTTGGAGGCAAAGCCCATAGAATCCCAGGGATATTGCAGGGGAGGGCCTCCGCGTCCATCTGGTCCCACAGCTGCTGGTGTATGGCGCCACTACAGGTACCTACTGGAATAAACCAAGGTTTAGGTGTTTGTTTTTTTAAGAGAGAAAATAACCCAGTAGGGACATCTGAGGACACAAAATCCTGAACTGGACTTCTGCTTAAATATTTAGGCTGAGAAATGAGAAACTTTTGCCTGTTAATATATGCAGTACACTCACTGACTCAATATTGCTTTTTTTTTTGTAACTGCCTGTCAGATGTTCAAAGGGTTTGAGAAAGTCAAGGATGTTCAGTATATCTATACACCTTTTGACTCTTCCCTCTGTGGTGTGAAACTAGAAGCCAACAGCCAGAAGCAGTACCTCTTGACTGGTAAGTTAAAGATCAGCAATTGGCCTTAATATAATAGATTCTGCCCTAGGGGAGGTAGTGAGAAAGGAGCCAGGGTCTTCCTTGGGCAGCAGGCTGAGCCAGGTGGCATTTTCTTGGGCATAAAACAGAGCTGTGTTAGTGACAGACAACCTTTGAATTGGGGGGGGCCTTTAACCCCCCTTTTTTTTTTTTTTTTTTTTTTTTTTTGAGACGGAGTCTTGCTCTGCCGCCCAGGCTGGAGTGCAGTGGCCGGATCTCAGCTCACTGCAAGCTCCGCCTCCCAGGTTCACGCCATTCCCGTCTCAGCCTCCCGAGTAGCTGGGACTACAGGCGCCCGCCTCGTCGCCCGGCTAGTTTTTTGTATTTTTTAGTAGAGACGGGGTTTCACCGTATTAGCCAGGATGGTCTCGATCTCCTGACCTCATGATCCGCCCGTCTCGGCCTCCCAAAGTGCTGGGATTACAGGCTTGAGCCACCGCGCCCGGCCTCCCTTTAAATGTAAGAGTTCTCATTACAGTGATCCTGGCTACTGTTTCACTATTTTAAGGACAGGTTGCTCACCAAATAGTTTAAATCAGTATCAGATTTTTGGCAAAGTCAAAATCTCCTCTCTAAAACTGCTCCTTGCAGGTCAACTCTGCCTTTTCCACAGGACCTAACAGGAGCTTGAGTCTAACAATAGTTCTGTCTCTGTGAACTTGGGCCCAGGCAGGATTCCTCCATACTGAATTGGTTTGGATGGAACAGTTAAAGAATCACACAAGAATATGACTCCATAAATGAATGCAACATTAAATTATTTTGGAGTTCAGGGAACAGAACTATTTGGTAGCTGTGAACTATCAGGGAAGCTTCATTGTGTAGGTGGGATCTAAACTGGCCCGAAAACACAAAACAATATTTAGAAAGAAAGCAAGGGAAAGAAAAAGCACAGCTGTGGGGGAGGGAACAGGTGAAGGGATTCCACTATCTATCCACACATTCAGCAATGAATGACCACTTAGTCACTGCCATGCCTTGGCCAGGAGAGTGGAGATTCAGTAACAAGGCACAGTCCTCAAAAGAGTTCACTGTCCAGACATGGCTCTTGAGTCATAGGCACTGGAGGCTATAATGATAAGGGCTTCCCAGCTCTGAAGATGTGAAATTGTGCAGAACTGAGGAGCTCCTGGATGGGAGAGGCAGAGGCAGGACACACTACTGAGCCCTGCAGTTCCCAGGTCTGGCAGACCAGGCCCTTTCAAACTCTGTTATCCCACCTCCTTCCTAAGCTCCTATCCTCTGTGTGTCTAGCCTGCTGCCAGGCATGGAGGTAAATCAGGGGAAATGAGGAAACATGTTCTCTGCCTTCAGGGAGGTCAAGTCTAACTGAGGGTGGGATAAATGACAAAAAACTAGTCTACGGAAAAGTTATCAATGGCACCCACGTCCTACAGGAGAAGGCACAAGCTCCTCTGCCTGGTGTTGAAAGCTCTTTGTGACCAGAACACTGCTGCCCTCTCTAGCTTTGTGTTCTGTCATTTGTCAATGTCAGTTCCCAGCCCCTCACTTTCCCAAGAGCTGAACTCAGCTACCTGCAGTTGCAGAAGGTATGCTGCCAGGCTGTGTCCCCCTGCCTCTGCACAGGATAGATGCAATGACAGGAAGCCCTTCCCCCAACCCGTCTGGCAGGTGAACTCCCACTCATCCCTTCAAGGCCCAATGCAAGCAGAGTCTCCTCTGATATACCTTCCTTGTCCCACACCCCTTCCATAGATGGAAGTAATTGTATATTCCTTTGTTCTTATACTGCATTTTGTATAGAACTGTACAATAGTGTAATTTCCCTTACTTATCTATCTACCCTACTCATTTGTAACCTCGTTGGGAGATCCTGTCATTTTTGTATCTGTATTTCTGGTACTAGATCACAGTAGTCACTCAGTGAGTAAATGATTGAGCGACTGAGGTTCTAAAAGGGGTATGGGCTAGGTGGTCAGAGACGGCTTTGGGGTGGCACTGAAAGGGTCTTTGAAAGGTGAAAAGGAATTTCATAGGTAAAAAGGGGGAAATTTCCTATGGGGAAGGGGAAAGACTCACTAACCTAGAGCAGGAGACTGGCCTGTGCAGATACTGGGAAGGACTGGAAAGGGGGAAGGGGCCTATTATTTACTGAATATCTTCTGTGGGACCACAACTGTGCTGGGAACTTTATAGACATTCTCTCATTTAATCTGACAACTTTATAATTTTCATTTTCCAGCTGAGAGGTTATACAACTTCCTTAAGATCATTCAGCTAGTAAAAGAAAAGAAAGAGGGGGGTCCTACACAGACTCTGACTTTAAAGATCACATTCTTCTCTCTGTACCATGCTAAACGAAAAGGCCTTCACCAGATCCCACAACTCTGCCTCATACAAATATAATCTGTTTATCTTTTTGCTAGAAAGATTATAGTAGTTTTATTTTTTGGTCCCTTTACTGAGTCCCATGCCACCACTGCCACCAAAAAGTCACTGGGGAGGCTGCAATTCTGGGCTCAAGAACCTGGGCCCCTGAAGCTCCAGGAGAAGAATCTTCATGCTTGACTCTCCTCCATCTCCCCTTGAAGGTCAGGTCCTCAGTGATGGAAAAGTCTTCATCCATCTGTGCAACTACATCGAGCCCTGGGAGGACCTGTCCTTGGTGCAGAGGGAAAGTCTGAATCATCACTACCATCTGAACTGTGGCTGCCAAGTAAGGGAATGTCCATTTCCTAAGTCTTTAGGGATGGGGGAAGGGTTCTGAGCCTTCATCCATGCATGAATTTATTCACTTACTAGACTATACTTGAGATCTGCCATGGATCAGGCACTGTATGAAGTTGGGGATGAGAAAGCAATATAGTCTATAGGCCCTGATCTCAAAGTACTTACACTTTGGCTGGGAAGGTGGCCATCATAGGAGGCAGAACGAGATAACTGTAATACAGCCACCCTTTAAAGAGAGTCTATTCTTTGCCAGCCACTGTAATAGTAAATTTACTGTAAATGTTTAATTTAGTCTCCAAAACATATTTATGAAGAATTAAGATTTCCATTTTAAGGTGAAGAAATGAAAGCTCTGGGAAGTGAAGTGACTTGCTCAAGGTCAGTGGTAGAGTAAGGACCCTCGGAGCTGTCTGACTCCAGAGATGCCACTAAGTGGCAATATTGAATACGGGGAACCTTGGGGAAGGAGAATCCAGGGGAAGATTGGGGACTAGGAAAGGCTTGATAAGACAAGGGCATTTGAGATGGGCTGGAAGGGTATGTAGGAATCTGAAAGGCAGCAATGGAAAAAGAAGGACACCATACTCACTTTAATGTTGTGTGGCCATGACTCTAGATCACTACCTGCTATACAGTACCCTGTATCATCTCGGCCCCTAATGAGTGCCTCTGGACAGACTGGCTGTTGGAACGAAAGCTCTATGGTTACCAGGCTCAGCATTATGTCTGTATGAAGCATGTTGACGGCACCTGCAGCTGGTACCGGGGCCACCTGCCTCTCAGGAAGGAGTTTCTTGACATCATCCAGCCCTAGCAGGGACCAGTGACCATCACATCCCTTCAAGAGTCCTGAAGATCAAGCTGGTTCTCCTCCCCTGCAGAGCTTTGGCCATTACCACTTGACTTCTTGCTGCCAGCTAATAAGAAGTGCCAAGTGGACGGTCTGGCCACTGTCAGGGCAGGGAAGGGGCCATGACTTTTCTGCCCTGCCCTCAGCCTGTCGCCCCTGCCTCCCAAACCCCATTAGTCTAGCCTTGTAGCTGTTACTGCAAGTGTTTCTTTTGGCTTAGTTTGTTTTCTAAAGCCAGGATTATTCTCTTTCCTCCCCAGGAAAACGTGTTTTCCTTTGTCTTAATCGATCTGGTAGGGGAGAAATGGTGAATGTCATACATATGAGATGGTATATCCTTGTGATGTACAATACCAGAAGGTGGGTTGACAGCATCATAAACAGACTGACTGGCGGGAATGAAAACAACAACATACTGTGGCTGTGTATCCTCTACTTCCCCTGTCTCACCTCATCCTAATCCTCTGATACACTTTCATCTGTTTGGGGGAGTCATTTGGGGGACACAGAATCCCTCAATGTGAAAGTTAGAATGGCCTAACCTGCCTCCCAATGCTGTTATCCCCTCTACACCATTTCTGGCAGAGGGTCCCGCCTGGTTAGCACCTCTTTGAATAAGAATGCACTTATTGTCTCAGAATAGGTGCTACCTCTCCAGGTTAACTCTCCTTAACTGATGTTCATAAGGCTTCTCTTCTGTCTCTTTTAAATTACTAACATCTTCATTCCTATTTCAGAACCTTTTAAAAGCCACAAAGCCTTTTACTTATAGAGTTGAAATCCCCCTTTGTTGGCTTCTTACCCCACAGAGAGGTGGTCCTCTCTTGAGGGCAAATTTCAGGATAGAGCACCAGAGAGAAACAGCACAAAGGCCCTTGAGGGGAAAGGACGGTAGGTAGGGAATATACCTGGCAATGGAGGCAATTTTTTTCCAGCGGCCAGCCCTGCTAGATTTTACAGCAGGAAAAGCCAGTTTTGATCCCCAGAGAGCCCCCTGAACCCTTCAGCTGAGTACTCTCACCATTGTGTCTTGAGCTCCCTGAGATTCCCCAACCAAAGGACCCTTAGGGCTCCTCAGCCTCTGCAAGGCTTCCTGGTTTGCCCTGAAAGGAAAAGTCCTGATATTGGCCTCTAGGATTTATTAAGGACAAGAGCTTAAAGTTTCAGAGCTTCTCCCTGAGGAAGCTCTGGCAAAGATCACAGAGATGGTTCTTTTCAAGGCCCAAGGTTGTTTTTTGATATGTGGTCTGCTGCTAAGCAGGGTCATACACATGTGTCAGAAGAAGGCTCTTGATTTGCAGAAATGGTGTAAATGGAGACCCCTTTTGGCCAAGGAAGTGGGGAGGCGGGAACAAACATAATCTCTGTTCCACTTGGAATGCTTTGCAGGGAGTCTCCATTGGTGGGTTAAGCAAGATCAGCAATTGATCACACCAGCCTGGGGCAGAGGGTGTGGGGACAGGGAAGAAGGGAGTTTGAGCTCCAGGTCCCTGCACAGGAAAAACATTGGCAATAGCCTCCTTACCAACCAACCGTCCCATCTCTCTGCTCCTTCTGACTTACTAGGATGGCAGAAGGCACAGTATTAATCCAGCCTTATCACAGTTGTGGAAGTGCCAGGGGAATGGGAAAGTCAGGGGATTAATAATAGTAGGAGCAATGCCCTACATCTAGTAGAGTGCTTCACACTTTCCCAGATGCTATTACTTAATGAATGTCACTTAAATTGTGTATGTACCCTATTAGAGTATCCTGTGCAAGGATAATTATGCCCACTTGACCATCTTATTGGAAACTGCACACAGTGAGGAAATGTAGCTTGTTCAACAAGTGGCACAGTCAGGGCTGGGACTCAAAAGCAGTAAGATCTGATAGTTGGTCCAGAAGTTTGTTATTCTCTCAGCTTGATTAAACTGCCCTTACTCCTGTTCTTCCCTATTCTATCTCCAGAATTTGACAAGAGGCTGTCAGCTAAAATCTAGCTATTCCAGCCACACAAGTTCTGTAGTTCAACCCCAGTGGAGTCTTTGGGGTTGAGACGCTGAGGCCCTTGTCTGAGACCCACAGTCACCAGGTGGCTAAGTGCAAAATGAAAACAGCAGAAAGACTAATGTCCCCACTGAGCCACTTACCATCTCTTTGTGGTTGGGGTAGTATGTCTGCTCAATGAGAGGGAACTTTTCTCCTCCCAGTGTCTTGTAGATGGTGACCAGCTGGGCAAACTGCAAAGGAAAGCAAATGTTACGCTTATCTTAGAAAACTTCTGAAACAGGCAAAACATCAACTCATCAAATATTTATTGAGCATTTGCTCTGTGGAGGACTTTATGCTAAGCATTGTGAGGATATAAAAGAAGTGTACAATTCCTATTCCCAAGGAATGGATGATATGCATTAGTTGGGGAAGGGAAAGTGAGTGAGCTAAAATTCAATTACCTTTCTCAATTGTAATGGTGTTTCAAATCAAACTGATGAACTAGGTATTTTATCATCTTCATTTTACATATGGGACCCAGAGAGGTTACAAAACTTTCCTAAAGTCACAGAACTGCAAGGTGAAGTTGGGAGTAAAACTTGGGTCTCTAACTTTCTACATCTGCATCTCCGAGTGATGGCAAGGCATGAAGCTGGATAGGTAACATGGGCCAACTCTTGGAAGTTCAAATGTCAGGCAAAAGAATGATGGAGTTTTCCAGTAAGCAGTATGGAGCCACCAAGAGCTTCAGCAGGAGGTGTCATAAAACGAAGTTCTTCAGGAAGATAGAATGGTCATGGTATGTGGGATAGACAGGCCCCGTCTTTCTGGGACTTACTACCCAACCAGGGACTGAACTTACTGAACCCTTTGCCTACGTATGAGAAACTGGAAAAGCTCCATGGGGAAGCGGCAAAGTACACATATTTACAGTGTCAGGGTTGAAAGGTTTTCTTAGTGCACAGCTGGGCTTCCCCACCCTGCTCCATTTTATAAATGAAGAAGCTGAGGCCCAGAGAGGTCACTTGCCCAAGGTCGCACAGTAGTTAAGCCAGGTTCATAGCAAGGCCCCTTCATTTCCAATCCATAACTCTCCTTATTCCTGCAAGTAGCTGCCTTTCAGGCTCTGCAGAAACTATGCCCTTTCCACAGGAAACACAGGACTTTCCTGCTCAATCCAGTCACATACACACCTATACTCCCATCCCCAGTGCATCAGCAGCAGAGGAAACACATCTCTCTAGGGCTACTGGATTAGTTCACACTCAGTCACTGGTATCTGGAATGGCTAGAAGGGAAAGTTGTTAGATGAAATCTACTTATCAGAGAAAGGAAGACTAGAACATTTTTCAAAAGCTCAGGTCCTGTTCTCTGCAAGCGATGCTGGCACATAAGCCAGGGAGGGAAGAGGTGGTTGGGGCAGTAAAAGCTTGGAACTGGGTTGTTAGAAACTGAAATCTTCTGATTCTTGTTCTGTTAACTTCCTAGGTGTCCTTGGGCAAACGAGTTTTCCGCTCTGGATTTCATTTTCTTCATATATAAAATGAGAGGGTTAAATTTGATCAGTTCCTCAAACTTTGTACAATAAATAATATCTCTTTATTGTATTTCCCCCAAACTCTGCTATCAAACTACAGTTTAAGTGATCATCTGTTGTGGTCCTTTTGTGGGTATAGATATAATTTTTGAAATGTTGGAAAACACTGGAATTCCTGGGTCCCTCCCTTTAGTGACAAACAATTGGTGACTCTAGAGCTCTAGAGCCTCCTCCAGGACTGAAAGGATGATTCATGGACCCTCAAGCCCCTAAGATATCACTGTCAAAAGGGACTTTATAGAGTCTCTAGACCAGCCCTCTCATTTGACAAATTGAGATTGAGGCTGGAGAGCAAAGGAAAGTGCAGGCTCCTGGATCACATCCTGGAGTCAGGGCTGCACTGCAAGAGCACTCAGGTCTCTTTTCCTTGCTGGGTGCATTCACCATTGTAACCTGCTGTCCTCGCTGTCTTTGGTCCTTCAATTTGCTTTAACTGTCAAGAACCAACCCTCAGACCTTTCCTGCCTCCTCTGATTCTCCCCACCTGCTCATCTGACCTTTATGTCCTACCTGCCCATCTGGGCCTGGACTCCTGCTCTGCCTCTGGATACCTGCCTGGGCTCCCAAGGCTCTCCAACATCCCTGGGGAGCTAATGCCAGCTCTGCCAAATGACCTCTGTCCTGCTGCAGCCCACGCTCTGGCATGGCACCAAGGCATGTGGGGCCCTACCTTTCCAGCATGTGGGGGAGTTACACAGACACCACACGGATGCCAGGACAGCCTGTGGCAGACTCCCAGAGCCCTGCAACAGCCAACACAATAATGACAGCCAGTTCCCAGGCTCTCGCTGGGTCTCAGGGAGCTCACCCCACCCTCCTCTCCAGCAGTCCCTGTCTGCTCAAGGTAGTGAGCTTGGCATCTAACCCATACCTCCCTGGAAACTTAGATTAAATCACAGCCATACAGTCACCAATTAAACAAATGTAACATCTGATAAGGGCTGTTTACACATAGACAAAAGAATGAATTTGGGAGCTGGGGGTGCTGTTGGCAATTAATAGGAAGATATGTCCATTATAACCACTCATTGAATGAATCAAGAAAAATTTCTTGGAAAAAATGGGATTCCAGATCCATTTGAGTAATGTGTCCCCATGCCTATCACTCCTGGAAATTAAATGATTTAATTTAACTCTGGTACACTTGTCTCCAAAAACCCAGAAAAACTGACAGAATTTCAGATAGATTGGCAGCAATAAAGGGTGGTGCCATTCTTGATTTGTCTGGAATGCTGCTTTCACTGACCGGTCCACTTCTGCTCCCCAAATCCCAGTGGCCTGCCCCGACCAACTTCAGAGACAGCAATGTGCTCAGAGACAGAGTCGTGCAAGGTAGAGCCTTTTCCAACCCAATCAAAGTATCTCCTCACACCAACAGCAGTCACGGTAAAGATATTGAGAAACACAACTCAAAGTCATCAGCTGAGAGGGACCCTCCCCTCACAGTCACCAAATCTGTCCACTCCCATGAACAAGCAGAGAACAATATGTAAAATGTCATTCATGTGGCAGCTGCTTAGTGAAACTGAAGGGAGAACTTGGGGTCTGGCCAGGGTGCCCTGCTGTTCTCATGCAGTGCCCAAGGCAATGTGTTCAGCTTGTGAATGGGTAAGAGTGTGACCCCTCACCAGATCCCAGATCCCGGAAGGAGCAAAGCCCTAGCCACAGGCTCTCCCCATTCTTCCTGCCCTGGCCTCTGGCACAGTTTAGGAAAAGAAAACAGGGAACAAATTTTTTTTTTTCTTTTTTATTTTTCAGACTGAGTCTTGCTCTGTCGCCTAGGCTGGAGTGCGGTGGCGCAATCTTGGCTCATTGCAAGCTCTGCTTCTGGGGTTCATGCCATTCTCCTGCTTCAGCCTCCCGAGTAGCTGGGACTACAGGTGCCCGCCACCACACCCGGCTAATTTTTTTGTATTTTTAGTAGAGACAGAGTCTGGATGGTCCCAATCTCCTGACCTTGTGATCCACCTGCCTTGGCCTCCCAAAGTGCTGGGATTACAGGCATGAGTCACCACGCCCAGCCACAAATTTCTTTAAGAGAACCCATATACTAGGAGCCCGTAACAACCAGGCCGTCAAAGTGGTGGCAGCTACTACTACTATTCCCAGTTTGTAGATGAAGAAACTGGGGCACAGGTTCAGTCAGAGGGTTGATAAGTAGTGAAATCACCCAGAAAAAGCTGCTAATAGCAGGATCACCCTGTGTGGCTACGAGAGTCAAATTCTGACAAGTGCCGGGGGTACATGTGGGTTAGGACATGTGTGCAGTAGGAAAGACGTGTGACTGAGGAGAAAAGAGAGGTCCACAAAAAAGACACTTGGTGAAGGTCTCACATATGCTCTTCTGTGATTAGCAACATACTAAAATCACACACTCTGTTAGTGTGTTTCTGAAGAATCTAGGATTCCAGATGCCTCAGGCCATGCAGAGGGAAAGGTTGAACAAGTGGAGCTTGGGAACCCAACCCCCTCCTTAACCATGGCAACTCCCAGCCCTCCTGACTCCTTGTCCATTGATCTTTCTCTTACACTCCAAGCTCTCCCTGGCTTCCAAAGGAGAAAGAAAGCTGTTAGTTCCAGGGTGAAAAAAAAGATCAAGAGCAGAGGTGACAGATGTGTTTGGTTAACACACACACGCACACACACACACACACACACACACACCCCCTTCAGCTCTCTGAGTGGTGTAAAGGCGTGGAGTTCAGAAACTTCACAATTAGCCATAAGTGCCAGGAACCTTGGCAATCCAGGGTGTATGACAGCTGAAATTCCACTTTTACAAAACAAGAAAGGCATACTGCATCTTGAGGTCCAGAAGTCCCTCCTAGGGGCCTGGAAGATGCAGGGCCTGGATCCCACCCTTTTACCTGGGGGAAGGGGGCCTCACTTGCCACCCATGGCTTGCTACCAAAGTTATAAACGGATTCCAATGAGTTGATGCTGGGGAGGCCTGCATACTGCAAGCCAATGAGGATGTGATTAGGGGCAGGTGTTACCTTCTGAGAGGGTCAGCCTGGAGTAGCAGAGCCAGCAGAGGCGCTGGGTCCCCTCAGTGGTTGGAGGTGAAGCCAGAGTGCCCCCAAAGCCATCATAAGTCACTCTCCCTCCTAGCCCCACTTTTTCTATCTGCCTAAAAGTTTCCACTGCCTTCCTAGATTTCCAAGTTGGCCAAGAAAAAGAAAACCAGATCAGTTTCTTCCTTATATAGGAGCCTCAATTAATGGGAGAGTCAGTGGGATGTAGAGAAATCCTGGCACTATAACTTTGGCAAGTTACTTAATCCTTTTTGGGTCTTGTTTCTCTGTAAAAAGTGATAACAACGATAATAATATCTTCCTTGTAAGGTGAGGATTAAATGAAATTAACGTAGAAAAATCTCAGAAACTGGCATCCTATAGTAAGTAGTTTTCTACACCTTACTTTCCTTCTTTAATTTTCATATCTCTATCATGAAAGGTTAAGGTCAGAGTTAGGGTTAGGCTTTGATGATCTCCAAGGACACTTCTAGTTCATAAGTATTTCATTCACATGCATGTGGATAAATTTCATTTTCAGGTTGCTTAACCACTTGGTATGACTCCGTCACTACCTCTGAGTTGGACTATTCCCTTGGTTGTCACTGGGCTCAGGCCATTCTAAAAGTTTGATCATTCTAGGAGGCAAGAAACAGACATTTTTATCATTGCAACCTATGGCCAAGGGCAGAGCCTACAGACCTATAAGGGCTTCTTCATGGTATCTTTGTACGACTTTGTTGTGAGGCCAAAGGTCCGCTCTGCAGCAAAGGTGCCCAGCCTGTGACAGGTGATGCTGTGCTATTGTGATGACCTGCCCTCCCCCATGTCCCAGGGGAAGCTCCTCTCACATCCTCGTAGCTGGGGCCTACTGCATCTTAAGGACCCTCCTAGGGGCCTGGGAGATGTAGGGACCCTCCTGGGGCTGGGGCCTACTGCATTTTGAGTCCCTCCTAGGGACCTGGGAGATGTAGGGCCTGGATCCAACCCTTTTACTTGGGGGAAGGGGGCCTCACTCACCACCCATGGCTTGTCACAGAAGTTGTATATGGATTCCAGTGAGTTGATGCTGGGGAGGCCTGCATACTGCATGCCAATGATCAGGTGGCGGAAGTCCTCATTCTCCGCCATGCCAAATGCATGCTGCCGGATGAGCACGAAGTCTGGCCGGAAGGACCTGGCAAGAAGGTAGAGGCAGGTTTGCTATTAACCAGCACTTCAGGCCATATATCATTTTGGTTCCCATTTCCAAAACCCAAGATAGGGAAGAGGGCTTAGGAACCACCTAGTCCAAGCCCCTCATTTTACTGTTGTTATTTTAGAGACAGGTCTTACTCTGTCACCCAGGCTGGAGTGCAGTGGCACAACCATAGCTCACTATAACCTCAAACTCCTGGGTTCAAGTGATCCTCCTGCCTTAGCCTGCTAAGTAACTAGTACTACAGGCACAAACCACCATGCCCAGCTAATTCTTTGTTTTTGGAGAGAGAGGGTCTTACTATGTTGCCCAGGCTGTTCTCGAACTCCTGGGCTCAAGTGATCCTCCTGGCTCAGCCTCTCAAGTAGCTAGGACTATAGGCACGTGCCACGACCCCTGGCTAATTTTTTCATTTTTTGGAGAGATGAGTTCTCACTATGTTGCTCAGGCTGGTCTCAAACTCCTGGGCTCAAGTCATTCTTCTACCTCAGTCACCCAAAGCGCTGGGAGTGCACACATGAGCAATGGTTGTAATTTTATTATTATTATTCCTTTCTGGACTGGGAAATGGGATATTATGGTACTTTCCTTTTTTGTTTGTTTGTTTTTTTTTTTTTGTTTTTTGTTTTTTTTTTTTTGAGACAAGGTCTTGCTCTGTCACCCAGGCTAGAGTGCAGTGGCGTGATCTCAGCTCATTGCAACCTCCGCCTCCTGGGTGTAAGCAATTCTTGTGCCTCAGCCTCCCAAGTAGCTGGAATTACAGGCACACACCAATACATTCAGACAATTTTTTATAGTTTTAGTAGAGATGGGGTTTTGCTATGTTTGCCACGTTGGACAAGCTGGTCTTGAACTCCTGGCTTCAAGTGATCTGCCCACCTTGGCCTCCCAAAGTGCTGGGATTACAGGTGCAAGCCACCACGCCTGGCCAATATTATGGTACTTTCCAAAGGAGATTTGAGGAACAGAATTCTGACATTCCCTCTCTCCTCTGGGCTAAGCATTGCCTTTTTCTAAGGAACAAATATCCTTAGGAGCGAAGAAACACTTTTAGACTCTCACACCTTAAGTAAAAAAGATTTTCCTTGACTTCTTGAGGCAGTTAAGAGCCTGAAGGTCCTTGTGGCTTTCGATTTGGAGCCCAAAGCAGGTCCTGGAAAACTGAAGAGAACAGTACTTGGCTGCCTTCACCACACTGCCACAGAGGTCCCTGATCTCAGTGTTCTTTTCTAACTCCTTAAAGCTGCTCCTTAAAATAAGCAATGCCCTCATCAGGCCCCCAGGAGAGCAAGGGGCCAGGCTGGCTGAGGACAGATGCCAGAGTTCCCAATGTTATTCTTCCAAAGCGGACGCTAGGGAGGGGTACAAATATTTTTCGCAGAACTGAGGTTGAGCAACGGCTACAGGAAGCCCTGAGAGTACAGAATGTTCCCATGCATGGGAAAGCTCCTGCATTTCCCCTCTAGCCAGCAAAGCTTCTAGCCACGGCTATTCCAGAGGACCAAGGCCCCTGTTTTCACGCCTGAGCTTCAGAGAAACCCCACCTTCCCAGAGAGTCAGTTCTGTGGCAGCATCTATTCCCAAGGCGCTAAGCCTCAGTAGATTCATATAATATACAATGACCTACTTGGTTCTCTGCCCAGGCAGCCATTACCCACCACCTCCAGCCCAAGCCCCACCCAGGCTCAGAGATTAATCTTTTAAAGTGAGGGTGGAAGGAGCCTTCCTTGGCCACTCAGAGGACTTAAGCTTTCACACCGTTGGTGGGAAATGTAAATTAGTACAACTTGTACAGAAAACAATATAGAGATTTCTCAAAGAACTAAAAGTAGAACTACCAGATGACCCAGCAATACCATTACTGGGTATTTACCCAAAGGAAAAGAAATCATCATATTAAAAGACACACTCATATGTTTATTGTAGCACTATTCACAATAGCAAAGTCATGGAATCAACCTAAAGTGTCCATCAGTGGATGACTGGATGAAGAAAATATATATAGTACACACCATGGAATACAATGTAGCCATTAAAAAAATAAAATCATGTATTTTGCAGCAACAAAGGTGGAGCTGGACGCCATTATCCTAAGTGAAATAACTCAGAAACAGAAAATCAAATACTGCATTTCTCACTTATAAGTAGGAGCCAAATAATGGGTACACATAGACATATAGATGGAAAAAACAGACACTGGGGACTCCAAAAGAGGGGAGGATGAAAGGAGGATGAGGGCTGAAAAATTATCTATTGGATATGATGTCATTTGGGTGATGGAACACTAGAACCCCAAACTTCACCATTACATAATATACCCGTGTAACAAATCTGTATAAGAATCCCCTCAATCTATTAAATAAACAAACAAACAAACAGACAGACAGAAACATGGCATCTGTTAGAGCTGCTCTGACCTTCTTGTGTCCCAGTTCTGGGAAGTTGGCACCAGCTGTATGCCTGAGATACAACTCCAATCCTGCACCCCAGTTGCAGGAATTGAGCTGTACACTGTGGTCAGCCCCTGAGTTCCTACCCTGGTACCCAGAAGGGCCTGCCTTTATTCTTGTCCTGCTACTGGGCCTGTCACCACCTGCTTATGTTCAAGCATCCCCATTACTCTCTCTACCTACAGCTGGAGGAGCCCATCCATTTTCTCTTGTAGGAGCTACGTGAGCTCACTCCCCACCCGGATGGACATCTCTTTTTCTGTCTTCTTCCTTGATCTTCAGAATGGATAAGCTCATATTTCCTGTTGTTAGGTCCCAGACACCTCCAGTCTGGCCTTTCCTGTCACCAACCCAGTTCCTGTTGGACACTGGAAGCCTGTCAGGTTACTGTAGATTGAGGTAGGGAAGAGAGTGAGGTGAAATCTCTTCTTGGAACAAGACTGATGTCTGAAAACCTGAAGCCATACTGAGCTCCTGGGAAGAATAACACTTGTTGAAACCATTTCCCACTGCCCCCTCTCCCTGCTTGACCACCTTCCAACCTGGAATTCGCATTACCTCCCTCACAAAATTCTGTGAGTATGACAACATCACATCTATAAGGCATCCAGCATACCACCTGGCATGTAAGTGCTCAATAATTGCTTATTTTCTTCTACCCACCATGTCTCTTCCAGCCCTAGGTTTTTCTATCAGACTTAGGAGTTCCCAGGAATAAGGAATATAGAAAGAATACAGGATGGAGAGTCAAGGGATCTCACATAGAAGACACGGCTCTGCCATAACTCACTAGGGGAACCTAAGCAAATCAATGTAAAATGGAAGGCTGAACTACATCAGACATTTTCAGGTTTGTTTGTTTGTTTTAAAGCAATGGAACCCTGTTTTCCAATGGAAATGTATGCAGGATAAAAGCACGGAGCTGCACTGGCTGAAGGGGTAGGGGGAAATAATCCTATAAGGAATCCAGTTGTCTCTAAGTGAGCTCTGAGTCTGTGAAGCTTAAGTTGCTTTCTGTACCACTGGACTAAGCTCAGCGAGAAGCTGGTTTTCTCTGCCTTTTCTACTACTTTTGCAGAACACACATCATTAAGTTCTGTATACCATACATAACACTGCTATCTCACTCCAACACCTGACTTAGAAACCACCTCTTTGAGCCAGAGGTAGTAACACTGGAGACAGTCACAATGACCCTGAGTTCAGAAAGACCCTTACCGGACAACCTTTGTGCCATTCCGGAGAACCTGCATATCCACAGCATAGGTGCCATCTGCATGGGCCACCAGGTTGAGCTCTGAAAATTCTGCCTGGAAAATAATAACAGGGGAATAAGTTCACAATCCTGACTTTGGCAAGTCCTCTACATAGCAGCAGCAACATCCCCACCACCGAATATTTATATACAGTTTTCAAAACATGTTCACATACTGAGTTAGTCTAATTCTCACAGCAACACTGTGATGAAGGTGGGACAGAGATAATTATCCCCATTTACCAAAGGAGGAAATTGAGCCTCAGAGCAGTTAAGTAACTTTTCAGGACAAACAAAACTTATCATTGGCAGAGAAAGGAGCAAAAATCCAGTCCCCTAACTCCCAGCCCAGCATCTTTTGTGCTGGCTCTTTACAGAGCGAAAATGTGGACTGAGACAAGTGTCCTTTTATCAGTTTCAATATAAAAGCACTAGGTTTAAATTTAGCCAACTAGGTTTTAGTTCTGCTTCCCCCTACACAGCTGTATAAAACATTAAGCAAGTTACTTGTCCTCTCTGTGTTTCAGTTTTCCCAATCTATAAAATGGGAATAATTTTTATCAATCTTGCCTATCTAACAAGTTGTTTGAAGACAGTCAGTAAATAATAACACACTGTATAATGAATGATGAGTAACTTCTTTTATCACATAGGAAATACATGCATTGTTGAAACTGAACATCCTCCTCTTCCCCAAATGGACCCAATCACTATTTACTATGAAGCAAAGGATGAAGGAAGGTAAAAAAAGAAGAAAGAAAAGAAAAGAAAAGAAAGAAAGAAAAAAGGGCTTTCAGTGCTTCACTGTATTAAGGAAGTGTTCTTTTCTACGTTTCCTCTAAAGTATAGCCTCAGGCCCAGAGGCACCATCACTGGGGGCAGCATACCTGAATGGCAGACATGTGCCTACCAAGAAGTATCTTGCCACCAACAATACGGAGGTAAAGTGCAATGTCCTGGGAAGACATTCCTCTAAGGTTTTCCTCACTCTGGGAAACTTACACTGCAAGAGCATCCTAAGAACCAAACTGTTTGCTCATCTACAGTCACCAGAGCCATAAAAAGGAATCAGAGAAATGAAAAGATGCAGACCCCAGGACCATCCTTACAGAGAGAAAGGTCCTGGGGAAAGGACAGGAGAGAGAGGAAATGCAGAGTCCAGAACCCAATGATGGACACAGTATTCCACTCAGCAGAATGACATGGTTCACTCTGGCATGCCAAGAAGAAACCGTGATGATGCAGATGCAGCTCTGGGCTTCAGGCTGATTACCTGTTCCACCTTGATATCATAATCTCCAAGGACTTTTTTGCCCCGAAAGCACTTGGCCCTGGAGAAAGGAATAAACCCACACAAATTAGTTTTGTGCAAGTATTTAAAGTCAGACATTTACTATTACAAAGAAGAGGACCACAGCAGACAGATCTCCAGAACGAGGGTCAAGAGACCTGGGTTCTGAACCTCATTCTGCTATGAGATCACCCCAAGACAAACCATTCCCTCTCTTTTAGCCTCAATTTACCCATCTGTAAAATAATCCAAAACATCCTTTCATTATTGGGTTTTGTCATAACATCTCTGGTCTTTTGGCTATAAAACGCATCTAGAAATAAGCATTTCCCCAATTTTATTCTTAGTAAAGGCTAGGTCAGCTTTATACATCTCTATAATTTTCTTTTTTCCTTGATCTTTCATTTTACTATGGTTTTCTATTTGGTATCCACCTTTGGATTTCTAGTTTTTAAAGAAACTGTTATCACTTTACTTCTTCATACCCACGCAAAGAGGACCCGAGGCAATTATCAATTTAAAAATATAGGCCGGGCGCAGTGGCTCAAGCCTGTAATCCCAGCACTTTGGGAGGCCGAGATGGGCGGATCACGAGGTCAGGAGATCGAGACCATCCTGGCGAACACGCTGAAACCCCGTCTCTACTAAAAAAATACAAAAAACTAGCCGGGAGAGGTGGCAAGTGCCTGTAGTCCCAGCTACTCGGGAGGCTGAGGCAGGAGAATGGCATAAACCCAGGAGGCGGAGCTTGCAGTGAGCTGAGATCCGGCCACTGCACTCCAGCCTGGGCGACAGAGCGAGACTCCGTCTCAAAAAAAAAATAAAATAAAATAAAAAATAAAAAATATAACCAACAAAATAAGGATTAAGGAACAATCAATGAATGTGAGAAAATTAATTAGATCAAAATAGAAAGCAGCGGGAAAAGACTGAGGAAAGCTACTGCATTTGAACACAAAACTTAGCCCATATTTCTGAGCAGTCAAGAAAATGGGTCAAGGTGAGTTACACAGTACACAGTATCTTCCCAGTTTGTCACAGATCTAGAGGACCCTCACATTAATGCATTAACTAATCCCCTGTAATAAGTAATTAATCCCTTATAAGCAGATATTTTTATACTTACATTAATTCCTACTTTGCTTCTAACCTGCCCCCCCTACATTAGATTTCCTTATCTGTCCATTTCAGCTGGTTCTCCATTTGTCAAAAGGGCCTTTCCACTCTCTACCTGTTAGGTAGGCTGAGCTTGCTTTTCCAGTGTTTGAAATTTCCAACTGTAATATTTCACTGGAGATTTTTTGGGAGTCTCTCCCCAAAATAAAGGAATAAACCAATATTTATTGGGCATCATGTTCTAGGAATTACACGCGAGTTGTTTTCAAGAACATCTCATTTAGTCCTAACAACGTGTAAGATATGGAGAAAGATCTTCATTTCAGAAACAAGGAAACCAAGATTCAGAATTGAAAATGGTGTATTCAAGGCCCTATAGCAAGTTATTGGCAGAGCCAGTGTTCACAGCCAAGTCTGTGGCACTCTGAGCCCACTGCCCTACACATTGCAGGCACTGTCTCCCTCTATTGATCTAGTCTCTCCTTCTCTGCTCACATCACCACAAAAACGGACTTGCCCTGTGTGTGCTGCATTGCATTTGTTCCCATTTTCCTTCTTCCACTCACAAGGGACTTCATGATGTGAGCACTAGTCCCACTACAAATACTTCCTACCCTGGTTCCTGTCAACTACCCGGGATAAGGCCAGGCTGTTTCCTTTTCTTTATGGGTTCTGGAACGCCCCGTTCTAGGAAGTTGTCATTTGTCCTATCCAAGTCCCTGGCCACCCTCAAATTGCTCCTCTGAGGCACTCAGCCATCCTGGAGCTGGACCACTTAAGTCCATCCCCCACCTCTGCCCCAATTTCTTATTAAGCTTCACACCAGCTTGTTTCCAGGACCCTGATCAACATTCACAGCTCAGCGAGCCCCTCAGGCAGGGGCCCTGTAGTATATTCTTGTAGTATATATATTTCTTTGGCTACTATTGCATTTTATTTACAGGTTTAACTAATAGAGTCTAGTATGGCACTATCACTTCTCTACAGACCTTAGACTCTGCAGGTTTGTGTCCATGACTATAAAAAGGAGGAACTGGAGTGAATGACCCATGAGATCCCTTTCTTTCATTGGTGAGGTATGTCTACCTTGTTATCAGCAATGCTTTTCTGATGCTTCCTCCTATTTTCCTGTCTCAAAATAGCTCTCCTTCTGTGAGTTAAATCTTAGAGACATTAACAATAACCTCTCATTTGGTACGATGCCGTGCATTTGCAAAGCATGTTCCTCGCCCTAGTTGTTCCTCACAACTCTGTGAAGGAGCCAGGAGAGATAGTGTGGTCCATTTGGCTGATGGGGAAACTGGAGCCCAGGACAATTAAATAACATGCCCAAATCAGAAAAGTTCATGGAAGTTAAGGCTAGAACTAAGAGTTTACATCTAGGTGCTTAAATGCTGCCAAGTTTCTTAATTCACTCATTTATTTTGTGGGTTTTGAACACTGATACTGAAGTATATTTATAGATTCTGGCTGGGTTTTTCTGCCACTTCCTGCACCTGCCCATTGACCAAGTTGGCTAATGAACTGTTTTCATGCCTTTCCTCCTCCCCCACCTCTCTAGCTATCCTAATGCCTTTTCCTTAAGGTAATCTGTCCTGTTGGAAATCTTAGTGTGTGTTTCCTGGCCCAGGGTCACTGACCTCTCTTGGCTGAGCCACAACCTTATAGAAAAGGAGCCAAGATGGCTGGCAGATGAGATACAGAGCCCTCTTCTGGAGAATGAGCACATTCTTGCAGCTCCAGGCTCTTGGACATTTTGATTCTAGGTATTTTCATGAAAAATTGTGTAATTTGCTAGCAAATGACAGAAGTATTTCCTAATACTAAGAGAACACTAGTACACGGCAGTGTGCTAGAATCCAGAGGATGGGCTCTGGAATCACAATCTAGGGTGTGAATTCTAGCTGTACCCTTTCCTGGTTGTGTGACCTTAGGGAGGCTTAAATTTTTTTAAAAAATAGTATATCATGTGGTTAAACTAATCAATCTATCTATAAAATTATATAAGAGGATAAAACAAAAAGTAAAATGTCCTTTTTTCCCATTCCTCTCTTATCACATATACTTCCGATTATCAATTATAAGCATATACTTCCAGTGGAGGGGGAAAAATGTGTGGATATACCTGCACACATATATGCTTCAAACATATACATATGGCATGCTACATAAATTTAAAAAATTTTTTTGTTTTTTGCACTTAAAAATATATCTTAGTGATATGCTTTCAGCACATATTGATGGGCCTCTTCCTTTTTAATAGTTGCATGAAATTCCATTTGAAGGACATACAGTATTTATTGGTAAGCATTTATTGGTATTGGCATTATATATTGGTGAGCACATTAGATTTCTAGTTTCTTGTTTTTGCTATTACAAACAGTGCTACAAAGTCTTACATTTAAAAATATAGCCATAGGATAAATATTTTATGACGGAAACACTGGTGCAAGGAACAAACACAGTTATGGTTTTGCTGATACTCCCAAACTGTCCCCACCCCAGAAAAAAATGATACCACTCTTACCAGCAATTGAAACCCGCTTCCCTTAGTTTTCCCACATAGTCCCCTGCATACGATAGGAACAGATAAGATGCCCAGTATGGACTTTTTTTTTTTTTTTTTTTTGAGACAGGATCTTGCTCTGTTGCGCAGGCTGGAGTGCAGTGGTGCAATCATGGCTCGCTGTAGCCTCGACTGCCTGAGCTCCAGTGATCCTCCTGCCTCAGCCTCCCGAGTAGCTGGAACTACAGGCACATGCCACCATGCCAGGCTAATTTTTAAACTTTGTTTTGTACAGACACGGTCTCATTATGTTGCCCAGGCTGTTCTTGAACCCCTGGGCTCAAGCAATCCTACCTTGGAATCTGAAAGTGCTGGGATATAGGAGTGAGCCACCATGCCCCGCCAATATGAACTTTCTGATTGGCAGTCTTGTCACATAAATCTAAATTCATCCCCTTGTGCTCAATCCTAAACAAAACCCAAGATGTACATCCTTGAAACACAGACTAAAAATATCTGTAGTGCCTGTGTTGTCAATTTCCCCCTATTGTAACATTTTTCTTAACAAGCCTAGCAGCTGAGGATCTATGTAAGTTTAATGGCTTGCAGCTTCCTTGATGGACCAGGTAATGAACCATCTCCCCTTATTGCTAAAATGAGCAAAAGCTTCTAGATTTAACTCGTTAATCAAGGAAGTGAATACCTTCATCAATTCCCATCCACCTACCAACTAGGGCTTGTGAGACTGAGGAATACGATTCAGAGACTTCTCTCCTAACTCCCCCACAAAACTTGGCCCAAACCAGGCAAGCCTAGCTTAAATACACCCTCTTTTATGCATGGGATAATGGAGAAAGAGTTCTAGAAATAGGAGCCAAGGAAGCCGAGTTCAGGCCTACTTCTACCATTTTTCAGCTGTGTGACTTTGGGCAAGTAATGCCTCTCTTGAGTCTTAGTTGTGTCATTTATAAAATAGGGCTAATAGTGATCTTAATAGTGAACACCTGTGATGTACTAACTACTATTCTAAGTGTTTTATGTATTTTACCTCATTTAATAATATTTGGCTCACAGGTGGTTGTGAAGATTTAATGAAATCAGATGACATGAAAGTTTTGGAAATGCTGAAATTTATGCAAATATGAGGCACTGCTAGCAAAAAGCAGCAAACATATGCTGTTTTAATATGACTACGGCCAACATGGCTTCTTCCTTTTCTGAACTTTCATCACATTTATTGTCTGCTCATGATATTTGGCTCACAGCATCATCATCTGATACTACCTTTCAAGGTCGGTTGTCTGATAATCAGACACTGCTCCCCCACCTATGCCTCAGACCACTACATTATATAACAATGCTTCACAGCAGGGATGATCCATATGTGAATCTTGGATTTTTCAGAAAATTTTTTATTTTAAATACTGATTATGTCTTATTGTTTGATTAGACGCTCTAGGCCTGTACAAATATAATAATTATATCCATAAATTTCCAAATCCTTCACAGAGCTGTGACTTAGTAGCCTCACAATCAGGACTTGCTTATTAACTGGGATGTTAGGAGTGGTGGTTTGGGCTGGACCACTAGAGAAAACCAGAAGAGAGCACCCTCAGGACGGAGCCTATTTCTGCAGGCCCTGCCATCTTCTTCTCACATGTGTCAATCCTGACGGTCAAGTTCTTTCCTTCTTCTCCTTCCCCAAATGAAAATCTGTTTTCAATCTTTGTCTATATTGGAGCTAATGGACCTGAAACAGCCTAGAGTATAAATCCTCCCAAGATGACTAGAATTTGCATAAGTATCAAATCTCAGACTAGAAGATGACAGCACTAAAGATGGATTCACATACTCCAGAAAGCATTTAGGGAAGAAAAGACTTTGCCAGAGCTCTGGAAATAGTCCAGCACCTAGTAAATACCTAGCACTGTCTAGACATTTACCTTTAACAAGATGCTAGTTTCTGGCTCTTACTGACTCTGACTCAGGCCTTGTTCTTTCAACCAAACATCTGAAGACTTCAAGAAGTTAGAAAATAAACTAGAAATAGTAGGAGATTCCTATTTCCCCACCTACACTGTTAGGGTAAAATCAAGCCTGCCTGTCCTGGTGCAAGTTTGTTAGCACCTGCCGCCACCCACTGGCAAGATGAGTACTGCAGCTAATTGCAGTCAGCTCACCACTCACTGCACTGGCTGAATAGCCACAGACTCTACCGGCACAGGAGTATCCCTCCAGCTGCTTATTTGTTACTCTGAAAAACCATATCCGAAGATTAACTGTCTCTTCTAAAAAGTATGCATCCACTTCCCTCCCTCAAAGAAGCTGGATAGCTAGCTTTTGCAATCTATAGAAAGAAACGCTGTGATTTGTCAGTAAATTCAGCAAAAATTTACTGAGCACCCAGTGGTATAGGTGCTGGAACTATAAAAATTGGCAACCATAAGTGGTCACAAAGTACAGAAAGCACAGTCTACAAAAGGACACCAGTATCTATATGGCGGTTATTGCTAAATTCCCGCTCAACTCTTCAGATTCACATCTAGCATTCACATTTCCACCTTTCAATCTTTTCCTTTAAAAACAATTTCAAGCACACAACTAAAACAACAATGAAAGTTTCATATAGTCCAGGAGTATGTACAGTGGAAAGAAAGTTTCCTCTACCTTATATGTCAGTGGAGAGACAGAAACAAAAATAAAAGATTGTAATTCAGGGTATCAACTGTAGCAGACATACAAGTACAGCATTATGGGAACCCAAAGGAGGGAGCCATTCTCCCTGCCTGGAGAAATTTAGGAATGCTCCAGAAAGACTGTACTGAGTCTTAAAGAATGAGTAGGAATTAGCCACATAGGAAGGAGGATGTAGAATTGAAATGTAAGGGCAAAGGCACAGAAGCTTGGGTGGGGCTCTGAGCACTACAGAGGCCCAGCACACTGCTGGCTGAGCAGTGAAGACCGGAGATTCCTGAGGCAGGGAAGAGGCAGAACAAGGGCTTTAAATGTCAGGTGGAGTCTCTGGGAATGAGGGCTAGTCTCCAAATGATTTTTTACAAGTTTTCGTTGCAGAAATATCCTCAATAGTCATCAACATTTTACCAATCTTTTTCATCTATTACCCTCACTGTTTTTGTTGTTGAGACTATGGTTTGAGTATTTTAAAGCAAATCCCAAACATCATGTCATTTATCCTGTCAATTTTTAAGCATTCTCTCTGTTAATGATTCTTACTTGTATGATTTACAGTGGCAAAACAGACATAACATTTTCCATTTTAACCACTTTTACGTATACACTTCAGTGGTATTCACAATGTCGTGCAACCACCACCACTATCTATTTTTCTTTTTATTTATTTATTTATTTATTTATTTATTTATTTTTTGTATTGTATTTTTTATTTTGTTTTTTTTTTAAGGAAGCATATTCTTTTTTTATTATTATTATACTTTAAGTTCCAGGGTACATGTGCATAACCTGCAGGTTTGTTACATATGTATACTTGTGCCATGTTGGTGTGCTGCACCCATCAACTCGTCAGACTATCTATTTTTCAAAACTTTTTCATCATCCCAAACAAAAGCTCTGTAGCCAATAAGCAATAAGTGCCCATTCCCTTCTCCCCTCAGTCCCAGGTAATCTCTAATCTACTTTGTCTGTATTAATTTGCCTATTCTGGGATAATGACTTTTAAAATATAAGTACCATGCCATTGTCTCACCAAACAAAATTAACAATTTTTATTAACATCTTTACTGATCTGTATTCAAGTTTTCCCAACTGTCTCTGAATATACTCAAAGATTTTAAGCAGAGAGATCATACGGTCAGATATGCCTAAGATCTGAGAGACTGCTTTCTCTGGAATGTGGAGAAGACTGAAGGGAATGAATCAGTGCTTAAGATCATTTCAGAAGCCAGTGTAGTAACCAGACTTCAGGATTTTCTATTTTACTGGCACTTGGCACCTATTGCACAGCACTCACGTGACAATTCAATTAATCACTTGATTGATTAGGCCTGGGAGGTTAGTAGCTAGCTGGGAAATGACAGCAACATTTAAAAAATCAGATTTAATGAAATGGCATAACACTTTATAGAACTCCCCCTGTAGATGTTCTGGAACAGAGACATAAATAAGGCCTCAAATAGTCAGGCCTTACATTGAAGGGGTTCTCAACTCAAATTTGGATTTGTTATATAATTTATGGACCATAAAACTTTCAGTACCTGGAGAAACTTCTGTTATGGATAATTGGTTTGGTTCAGAATAAGAAACAAAGAATAGGAAGACATGAGTACTTTTCCAGATAAAGGCAACATTCTGTGGCTGGTCCTTGATATTATTAATTCACTGATTAAATTGTTATATCAAATGCTCTGCAAGTAAGGCACTTCTTACATAAAGAGCAAGCTGCATGGTGTCTTAGTTAACATTCATATAAATGATCTGGAAAACAGTGCATGGGGAAATTGCCAAGGTTGCCGATGGCATTCAGCTCTTCCAGGGATTAAAATGCCAAGATGATTAGGGGTAAACTGAAAGAAGATGTGGACGTGGGCAGAAAAGTGGCAGAGGAGTTTTAATGTGACTAAGTGTAAGAAAACACATTCAGGGGAAATAATCTTATCAGAGGATCATGAACTGGAATGCTCAACTACAATCCGGTAAAGAAACCTCGAATGACAGAAAATTGTTTCCTGAAGACAGTCCTGTGAGCTGTAACAGGCAAAAACCAAAAAGACAGAGAGAGTGAAAGGTGAAAAAATGTTAGTTATCACTAGAAAGCTTATGGAAATCCAACATAAAGGGCTACTCATGCCTTAACCCCATCTTGTACAAGCTGTAATGCTTTCCTGTTTGTGATACAGCGTATTAGGTCCACTCACCTGGACACAAGTGACATGATGAAAGTAGAAATGGTCCAGAGAAAAATAGAACAAAATGAAACGGCTCTGATTTTAGTAAAGCTAAAATAATGAGTCTTCTTCAGTCTATAAAGGTAAAGATACAAAGGCAACACACGGGTGTGTAGGAGGAGGGAAAGAAAAACCAAACAAACACTGAGTGACCCTATACAAATCAAATCACTCAGCTCAGACCACCAAAATTAATCCTCACAATATGCCTCTTACAAGAATGTCGTCTTCATGTTACTGGTTTTACAGAAAAATGAGGCTCAGAAGAATTAACTGACTTGCTTAAAGGTAGCAGTTAGTAGGTGGCAGAGCTAGTAAAATTAAATTCCAACTCTTTTTTTTTTTTTTTTTTTTT
>NW_016811785.1:514614-518938 GCF_001698545.2 Rhinopithecus bieti
TTTTTGAGACGGAGTCTTGCTCTGCCACCCAGGCTGGAGTGCAGTGGCCGGATCTCAGCTCACTGCAAGCTCCGCCTCCCGGGTTTACGCCATTCTCCTGCCTCAGCCTCCTGAGTAGCTGGGACTACAGGCGCCCGCCTCGTCGCCCGGCTAGTTTTTTTGTTTTGTTTTTTTTTTTTTAAGTAGAGACGGGGTTTCACCGTATTAGCCAGGATGGTCTCGATCTCCTGACCTCGTGATCCGCCCGTCTCGGCCTCCCAAAGTGCTGGGATTACAGGCTTGAGCCACCGCGCCCGGCCTCCAACTCTTTTGATGAGCAAGCTTAGAGACCATATACTTCCTTAGGTGAGGATTCTGCTCTATTCATTTTGTGTTACCAAAGCCTGTCCTACTGTTTGACACATGAAATGTTTATAGAGTTACTGAACACAGCTAGATATTTGGAGGTTAGTATCAGAGAGCAGCTGAGTGCTATGGCATGTGCCTGCAGTCCAAACCACCTGGGAGGCTGAGGCTGGAGGATCACTTGAGCCCAGGAGTTCAAGTCCAGCCTGGCCAACATGGTGAAACCCTGTCTCAAAAAAGAAAAAGGAAAAAAAATCAAAGAGAACAACCAGGCTCAATCTGATACAGAGTCCTAGGCTTGAAGACCTTTGTGAATGCCCACTTAGTCCTTCTCTGGAGTTTATGAAATTTCATCAGGTGACCTGTGGGAGGCTTCAACAGCCTTATGTGGCAGATGAGATCCCTTAAGAAAAGCAGCAATTCCAAAGATCTGAAAATAACTAATTTCTGTGTAAACATCCCAGCTGTGATTTCAGTTGGGAACAGCAAATCACTTTTTCTGAACAGATTTTCTGAAGATCTCTATTTTGGGGAATAATTAAATGATGCAGTATCACAAGATAACGAGATTATCAAATACAGAAAAAAAAAAAAAAAAAAAAAAAAAGAATCCTGTAACTCAGGAGAACACATGACGGGAAGATTAGATGCATTTGTCTGTAATTATAGCGGAGCTACAGAACAGAATGCTTTGGAGTCATGGGACAGATTTTCTTTCCATGACTGGCTTATAAAATTAAATCACGCTGATTTGATATTGGAGCAAAGTGGGTCAGTTACCAAGTTTGCTTTGAAGAAAGAGCAGGCAAATATAATTTTGAAGATTTGGCTTTATTTTATGCCAGATATGTAAGGCTCCTAGCATCGTGAATAGTGCAGCTCTACCTCCACTGTACGGTCACGAATCACACCCACAGTCACAGCTATCACCAGAGCTGCATGTTCCCATCCTTTGGTAGCAGTCTAGATACAAGGAAATGCCCTCCATGATCTGGCCTCACCCTTCTGTTTGAAACTAATCTCTCTAAGTTTGCTTCAGAGTCTCCATAGGAATTAGAAAAAGGCACCTCTTCCTCAGGATGCCTGCAGGACACCCTCCTGCACTAGGGCACTTGGATTGGTGAGCAGAATGTGGGGCTGCATCCCAGCCCCTACTTGTCTCCTCAGATAGATGTCCTTGTACAGTGAACAACCTGTATAAGCATATGCAGGAGCCCTGCCCTACTCCTTCTATAATTCAGACAGTTTCCCAACCCCTGTGCCTTGGACCACAGTGAAATCACCCCTGCCATCGTTCTTCAAGGTCCAAAAGTAGTTCTGCCTCCTTAGGAAATCTTCCCTGACCTCCCCTCCTGCAGTAGTTTCTCCTCCTACTGGAAGCCTAGTCTGAAACCTGCTGATTTGTCACTTTAAACAGATAGTCTAGTATCATCAGCTGATTTTTAATTTGTGTTTCTTTTCTCCACTGTATCAGAAGCCCCCTGATAGTGCATACTGTCTTATACTTCCTTCCTATTCTCCAACAACTCAACCTCACACTCACCACTGCCTTACACAAAGCACACCTATGACAGTTAATTTTATGTGTTAACTTGATTAGGTCACAGGTCCCCAGATATTTGTTTAAACATTCTTTCTAAAAGTGTTTGTGAGGGTGTTGCTGGATGAGATTAACATTTGAATGAGTAGACTGAGTCAAGCAGATTGCCCTCCCCACTGAGGATGGACATCATTTAACCCACTGAAGGTCTGATTAGAACAAAAATGTGGAGTACAGGAGAATTTGCTCTTTCTGCCTGTCTTCAAGCAAGCACTGTTTTACAGAAAAATAAGGCTCAGATGAATTAACTGACTTGCTTAAAGGCAGCAGTTACTAGGTGGCAGAGCTAGTAAAATTTCTTTTCTTCTGCCTTTGGACTCAGATCAAAACTTACACCATTGGCTTTCCCAGTTCTCAGACCTTCAGACTTGGATCCCAACTATCATTAGCTCCCCGAGGTTTCCCGTTTGCCCACTGCAGATCTTGGGACTTCTCAGCCTCATAACTGTGAAAGCCAATTCTTTATAATACACACACACACACACACACACACACACACACACACACAGATGCATACACATCTCTCTGTGTATGTATGTACAGACACACATATACCTATGATTACTCACACACACACACGTATACACACACACTTGGGCTGCTATATCAAAATGCCATAGACTGGCTGGCTTAAACATTTATTTCTCATAGATCTGGAGGCTAGAAAGTCCAGATCAAGGTGCCAGCAGATTTAGTTCCTGGTGAGGGCACTCTTCCTGGCTTGCAGCTGCCTTCTCTGTGTCCTCACATGTGAAGGAGAGTGAGTAAGCTCTGGTCTCTCTTCTTATGAGGACACTAACACCATCGTGAGGGCCCCACTCTCATGACCTCATCTCAACCTAATCACCTCCCAAAGGCCCCACCTCCAAATACCATATTAGGGGTTAGGGCTTCAACATACAAATTTAGCGGACACAAACATTCAGCCCATAACAACACTCTTAGTAAAGACCTATTTCTTGATTCCCAGCAGAGGACACCTGCCCACCTGGGACTTAAGGGAACAAGGAACCAATACACAAAACAATATCACACAAAAATACATGATACATCCAATGACAAAAACGAATAGCCATTTACATGTTCTGGTTGGGGTATACACACTCCCTGAATCAAAATGAAGGAAGAGTGCCCTCCCCACCGTGTTACACAGAAACAAGTTCTTCATGCCCACTCAGAAACGTTGCATTTTCATCAACTGCTGAGTGGCACAGTGGAAAGAGTGTGAATGTTAGAGCCAGACTAATCTGGGTTTACATCTCAGGTCCTCTACTTGCTCTCTGAACTTGGGCTTTTTTACTTCCTTGTTTCTTCATCTATAAGGTAAGGACAATACCCATTTCCAAAGTTTGTTAGAATTAAATGACTCTGCCTTTAATGTATTCCTGAAACATTATCTGTCCTCTTGGGCTTTTGTACTTCTTTCCCTCAGATTTTTGCATGTCCTGCATCTTTTTTAATGTGTAAGTCTCAGCTCACATATTCCATCCTATGTTTCTTTTTGTTTTTTTACTTCATGTGCTTTTACTTACTTACTTATTTATTTATTTATTTATTTATTTATTTATTTATTTATTTTACTTTAAGTTCTAGGGTACATGTGCACAACATGCAGGTTTGTTACATATGTATACATATGCCATGCTGGTGTGCTGCACCCATTAACTCGTCATTTACATTAGGTGTATTTCCTAATGCTAACCATCCCCCCTCTCCCCACCCCACAACAGGTCCCGGAGTGTGATGTTCCCCTTCCTGTGTCCAAGTGTTCTCATTGTTCAATTCCCCCCTATGAGTGAGAACATGCAGTGTTTGGTTTTCTGTCCTTGCGAAAGTCTGCTGAGAATGATGGTTTCCAGCTTCATCCATGTCCCTACAAAGGACATGAACTCATCCTTTTTTACGGCTGCATAGTATTCCATGGTGTATATGTGCCATATTTTCTTAATCCAGTCTATCATTGATGGACATTTGGGTTGGTTCCAAGTCTTTGCTATTGTGAATAGTGCCACAATAAACATATGTGTGTATGTGTCTTTATAGTAGCATGACTTATAATCCTTTGGGTATATGCCCAGTAATGGGACCTCTGGGTCAAATGGTATTTCTAGTTCTAGATCCTTGAGGAATCACCACACTGTCTTCCACAATGGTTGAACTAGTTTACAGTCCCACTAACAGTGTAAAAGTGTTTCTATTTCTCCACATCCTCACCAGCACCTGTTGTTTCCTGATTTTTTAATGATCGCCATTCTAACTGGTGTGAGATGGTATCTCATTGTGGTTTTGATTTGCATTTCTCTGATGGCCAGTGATGATGAGCATTTTTTCATGTGTCTGTTGGCTGCATAAATGTCTTCTTTTGAGAAGTGTCTGTTG
>NW_016811785.1:519712-541651 GCF_001698545.2 Rhinopithecus bieti
AAAGTACCTTGGGCAGTATGGCCATTTTCACGATGTTGATTCTTCCTATCCATGAGCATGGAATGTTCTTCCATTTGTTTGTGTCCTCTTTTATTTCGTTGAGCAGTGGTTTGTAGTTCTCCTCGCAGAGGTTCTTCGCATCCCTTGTAAGTTGGATTCCTAGGTGTATTATCCCTGATGAACATCAATGCAAGAATCCTCAATAAAATACTGGCAAACTGAATCCAGCAGCACATCAAAAAGCTTATCCACCATCAGTGGGCTTCATCCCCGGGATGCAAGGCTGGTTCAACATATGCAAATCAATAAACGTAATCCAGCATGTAAACAGAACCAAAGACAAAAAGCACACGATTTTGACATGCAGAAAAGGCCTTTGACAAAATTCAACAGCCCTTCATGCTAAAAACTGTCAATAAATTAGGTATTGATGGGACGTATCTCAAAATAATAAGAGCTATTTATGACAAACCCACAGCCAATATCATACTGAATGGGCAAAACTGGAAGCATTCTTTTGAAAACTGGCACAAGACAGGGATGCCCTCTCTCACCACTCCTAGTCAACATAGTGTTGGAAGTTCTGGCCAGGGCAATCAGGCAGGAGAACAAAACAAAGGGTATTCAGTTAGGAAAAGAGGAAGTCAAATTGTCCTGGTTTGCAGATGACATGACTGTGTATCTAGAAAACCCCACTGTCTCAGCCCAAACTCTCCTTAAGCTGATAAGCAACTTCAGCAAAGTCTCAGGATACAAAATCAATGTGCAAAAATCACAAGCATTCCTATACATCAATAACAAACAGAGAGCCAAATCATGCATGAAATCCCATTCCCTCCGATGTTTCTACTGACTATCTGAACAAAAGTAGTTTCCTCTGCGCCCCCCTCCATCATTCTCTATATTATCTTCATAATATTCATTATTTCTATTTTGAAATTTTTTATTATTCTTCATTTTATTATTCTTCATTATTTCAAAAGAGAAATTTTTTCAACTACTTATTATCCATCTGCCCAACGAAAATGTAAGCTCCATGAGAACAGCGACCTTGTGGTGGTAGCCACTGTATCAATCCCATGCCCAGCTCTGTTACAATGCCTGGTACATGTTAGTGCCCTAAAGTGTGTTGAATGAGTAAATGAGAATGTAAAGTATCAAGTGCACCACAGCCACACATTTTAGGTTTTTTTTTTTTTCTCCTCTTTTTATGTAAAAACCACTGGGTTAAAAAAAAACTTTCCTGTGTGAGTTCTTTGAAATGGAGGGCATTTCAACAAAATGAATTCATTCTTTTAATGCTGATCAGGCAGTTATAAATATAGACAAATAATGTTTTTTCCAATGTATGATGAGACCATCCTCCATCTTAATGTTCTATTTTACGTATAAGTCAACAATTACTGAAGAATTTATACATTATTCACATCATAATATGAAAAATTAACAAGATAATATTCCCTCAGCCTTCTGAGAGGGAAAATTTTGCTTAGAGATCTTCTACTTATTTTACTTGTAAAGAAACAGAAGCCTGAAGACAGGAAAATTTGACAAGTTCAAGATCAAACAACAGTTTGAGGCAGGCCATGTTCCCTTTCCATTCCACCATGCTGCCTCCTTAGAGCAGGAAAGGTAACTCTCCTCCAAATTGAAGAAGACTGGAATTCAACACATAGAAATCCCTAAGTGATATAACAGGATGTAGAAACTGAGGACCTGATTTCCACTAAGAGTGCTTGTGAGATCAAGTATCATAAAGAATGTAAATAATTGGCTGGGCGCGGTAGCTCACACCTGTAATCCTAGCACTTGGGGAGACTGAGGCGGGAGGATTACTTGAGTCCAAGAGTTTGAAACCAGCCTGGGCAACATAAAGAGATTCTGTCTCTACAGAAAAATAAAAAATTAGTCGGGCATGGTGGCTAGTGTCTGTAGTCCCAGCTACTTAGGAGTCTGAGATGGGAGGATCGCTTGAGCCTGGGAGGTTGAGGCTGCAGTGAGCCATGTTCACACCACTGCACTCCAGCCTGGGCAACAGAGTGAGATGCTGTCTGAAAACAAAAAATGTTAACAGCTTAGTATTATAGAAGCACAAGGGAGTTTTATTTTTATCATTTTGCTGATGCATTGATTCTGTTTGTAATACCACATCATCAGTACACAGTTCGTAGAGCAAATTGCTGCAAGGAAATGAAAGAGATCTCACATTCTGCTTTTGTTAGCAAAGCAGACTTGATCCTCTTTTCCTGGTCCAAGTGCAAACTGACATGGCTGGCATTATCAGCCTACTCACCACCATGGCTCAGCAGAAACATCCTCATACCTCAAGGCAACAATACTTTGGATTTCCAAATCCAAACCCAGGTGGCACATTCCATTCTACAATTTTCCAACTGGTGCCAATTCAGGGGGATATTATTCACTAGAATAGGCACTAACAACTGAATTTTGGCAGGCTGGGAGGAGAACTGGCACTGTTCTGGAAGAGTCATGCCACAGGTTCCCAGATGCACTTGAGTTTAGCAACATGGAACCACACAGGTTCTGAATGGAGAAATGGACCTTAGATGCTATCCTCTCACAGGCAAAGAAACAGAGGCTTAAAGAGAGAAAGTTGACCAAGATCACACGGTGGGAAAGCTGATGTCTTCTCAATCATGTCCTTTCTGTTAGACCAAGGTTAGCCCAGAGTATAAGCTCATGCCTTAATAGAGAAGTATAAAGATAGATAGTGCTGTTCTTGCTCTTTTCTCGTGAATTTGTCCATCCTTTCAGCCACCTCTAATGATCCACTAAAATACACTTCACATTCAAAAGCTCTAAAAAGTAGTTTTAAAACCAACTCAAACTGGTTAGCCTGAAAACCTAGTTCATTTTACCCCTAGTGTTTGGATACATTCCTTGGAAAAGATGTCCATTATGTAGTGCTGTTGTAATGAAATATATTCTATAAACCTTTCAGTATAGTGTAATTCTAATTAATTTACTCATGCAACAAAGATTAGAGTAGGCACCTATTATTTGTTCACCTATATGAAACGCACTTGGTGGGGGGGAGGGGAAGGAAAGACTTTACCCTGCTTTAAAACAAAGAAGAATAAAAATAAATTAGCGTTGGACAAAAGTACCGTACATTGTTATCTAAAGTACAGGCGCCAAAATTATAATTGCAATAAAATGAATATCAACTAATATCTATTAAGCACTAGTACCTGTGCTAACCACTTTATACACCTTACGAATTAATCCTCATAATCAGTTATATAAGGTAGATAGCATTATCTCCCAAATTTACAGATAACTAAGGCACAAAGAGATTAAGTAACTTGTTCAAGGTCATACAACTACTGGGTGGCAGATTCAGGATTTGAAACTAGGCAAACTGACTCCAGAGCAGATCTTATTAACCACTTCATACTACACCTAAAATATGGCATTATTCAAAAATTTGTGTACATTAGGAATTTATCTGAATTGTTTTTTCTTCATTTGGGAGGGGATTTACCCACATGACTTCTAATATTTTCAGGCTCTGACAGTGTAGAAATTAAACAGTAGGATTTCAATATGTGATGTGGAAAGGGTGTTTCAAGTGACTTTAACAAAGGTAGTGCAGCATGAAAGTGAAATTCACAAATCATTGCCAAATGGTGTTGCAGTTACTATATAATACAGAATATACATACGGCAGAGAGGAAGTGACAGGGCAACAGGGACAAGATAGGATAAAGCCAGTTCCTTGCTCTTGGTTTGCCAAGGGCCAGGAGAGGGACTTCTGCAGATCTATGAAGCAAATAATTTGGAATTTGGGGAATGATGAAGCAGAAACCTTGATAGTGCTTTCTAGAAGCGAGATTTCTACTTGAATATTGTTTCCCCAGTTTCCAGATTCTGTGCTTTAGAGAGTTTCCTAAAATACAGCTAAAATCTTGAGGCCAGGAGTAGCTTTCCCCTTATGTGTAAACAAGTTTGGTATATGACTATCTTCACTTGAGTGACTTAAAGACGCTAGTCTGTCTCTATCATTCATGTGCAGGAAACTTAAAACGAGATCATCATATCCCACCTCATACCCCAATGCAAAAATCTCCTCTGTAATGTTTATAACAAGGGGATATCAGAGAAATTTCTCAGTTTTTTGTATGTGTGTTTTGTGGGGTTTTTTTACTTTTGGACAATTGACTTTTTCAAACTGGGCTGATATTTGCCATTTTGAAGCTTGCTGTTTGATTCTGGCTCTGTCCACATAAAACTGGTCTGCTTCTTTCTCGTCCATGTCCATCCTGTCTGCGACAGTGAACAGGGCCCCTTGAGACCACTTCTTTAGGCTACACGATCCCTATTCTCTCAAACATTCCTCCTATGATAAGGTTTTCAGTTTCAGCATGATGGCTCCTCTTTGAAAATGCTCTGCTTATGTTCTTAGTGCATGATAATTAAAACTTAATGAAATTCTTCCAGATGGTCAGATCAGACCTGAATAAAGCAGCAAGTATTGGAAGTTGGACAACTCTGAGATTTTACTCAGTGTGGCTTTCTCTTGACAAACTACCACTTAGGGAAAACAGAATCTTGGAGAAATGCAAGTCTGTTTATTTCTTCAAAGTTATAAATTTTAATCAGACCCAGCAGTATTAAATTTGTTCCATCACTTTATATTATGCCTTACTGTGGAAAAAATAAACTTAGAATCCTCAGCAGCTGGCTGGGCGTGGTGGCTTACGCCTGTAGTCTCAGCACTTCGGGAGGCTAAGGTAGGCGGATCACGAGGTCAGGAGCTCGAGACTACCCTGGCCAATATGGTGAAAAAGATACAAAAAATTAGCCAAGCATGGTGGCACATGCCTGTAATCCCAACTACTTGGGAGGCAGGAGAGTCACTTGAACCCGGGAGGCAGAGGTTGCAGTGAGCCAAGATCGTGCTGCTACACTCCAGCCTGGGTGACAGGGTGAGACTCCATCTCAAAAAGAAAAAAAAATCTTCAGCAGCTGTATACATTACTCCAAACTTAAGTTCATTATTTGTCATACAGCTATATTTAAAGAATATAACAAACACTTGTTTATTTGCTACTTGATCTTAATTTTTTTCTATATTAATATACACAGTTGAAATCGCTTGCATATTCCTCCCCAATCCTATTCCTCTACATCCCTTCCCTAGGGATAACTATTCTTAATTAACATTCTTTGTTTCTGTATGTGTTTTTATATAGTTTTACTACATGTGTATATATCCATAGACTGAATATAGTACTCTTTTGCTTGTTTGGGGCTTAATATAAGTGATGCTATTTTATATCTATCTGCCTACGACCTGCATTTTTCCCACTCAGTGTTATATTTCTGACATGTATTCATGGTAATATACAAAACCCTGGCCTATTTATTTTTATTATTTGAATACATCACAATTTATCTGTTATGACGAACATTTAGTTTACTCTGTAATTTCTTACTGCAAATAATGCTGAGTTCATCTTTCTTGTACAGGGGTCCCTTGCACAAGTCATTTCCCTTTAATTTTCTAGTAATTACACATTTTATTTCTGTTCTTTTTGTGGTTAGCCTTAATTTCTTTTTTAAAAAAGTACATACTGGCCGGGCGCGGTGGCTCAAGCCTGTAATCCCAGCACTTTGGGAGGCCGAGACGGGCGGATCACGAGGTCAGGAGATCGAGACCATCCTGGCGAACACGGTGAAACCCTGTCTCTACTAAAAAATACAAAACCTAGCCGGGCGAGGTGGCGGGCGCCTGTAGTCCCAGCTACTTGGGAGGCTGAGGCGGGAGAATGGCGTAAACCCGGGAGGCGGAGCTTGCAGTGAGCTGAGATCCGGCCACTGCACTCCAGCCTGGGCGACAGAGCGAGACTCCGTCTCAAAAAAAAAAAAAAAAAAAGAACATACTTTACTTACCTAAATATAACTTTAATCAATAGCTCTACTCTCCTCCCTAGTTTTAGTATACTTTAGGACTGGTCATTCCCCTTCTCTCTTTACTCTCCTCCTATGTGACATATTATTAGGCAATGTTTTAATTTCACCTCATTTTTATATGCCCCAAATTAGTCATTGTTTTTATCACTTTGTACAGTCAAGTTTTTTTTCTATTTTTGTTTTGTTTTGCTTTAGATTTACCCACATGTTTACCAATATTTTTTGCTCAATTTTGATTTTTTCACGTCACTACTTCCTTTTGGATTCAATGTCCTGCTTCCTGAAGAATATCTACTTTTTGTAGTCCTTTCAGAAGCGATCTTTGAGATGTAAACTTGACGCCTTTTTTTCTTTTTTTCTTTGAGACAGGGTCTTGCTCTGTCTCCCAGGCTGGAGTGTAGTGGTGTGATCATGGCTCACTGTAGCCTCAACTTCCCCGGCTCAGGCGATCCTCCCACCTTAGCCTACTGAGTAGCTGGGACTACAGGCACACACCATCACACCAGGCTAATTTTTTGTATTTTTCACAGAGACGGGGTTTTGCCATGTTGCCCATGCTGGTCTTGAACTCGTGAGATCAAGATCCATTTGCCTTGACCTCCCAAAGTGCTGAAATTACAGGCGTCAAACTCCTAAGCTCAAGCTATCCACTCACCTTGAACTCCCAAAGTGCTAGTATTACAGGCATGAGCCACTGTGCCTGGCCTAAACTTGTCTATAATTGTCTCCATCTTATCCTCGTGTGTGTGTGTGTGTGTGTGTGTGTGTGTGTGTGTGTGTGTGTGTGTATGTGTGTGTGTCTTCAGACACAGGGTCTCACTACATTGCCTAGGTTGGCCTTGAACTCCCAAGCTCAAGTGATCTTCTTGCCACAGCCTCTCAAGTGGCTAGGACTACAGTTGCAAGCCACCATATCCAGCTTTACTGTCAGTCTTGAATAAAGGCTTAACTAAGTAGAAAAATCTAGATTGTTTTGTTCTTTCCTCTCAGCTTTTGAGGACAATATTCCTTTGTCTATTTTGCCTGCTCTCAGTCCAGCTGTGATTCCTTGTAGGATATCTCTTTTATCTTTGGATGCTCTTAAGACCTACTTTTTGTCTTTGATGCTCTGCAACTTCACTACGACATGTCTAGATCTGGCTTTATTTTTTGGAACTTTGATGTGCTTCCCAATTGATGTCTTTTATTAAGTTTGGAAAAACTTCAACCATTACCTCTGTATATTATCTCTTTTCCATCCTCTCTATTCCCTCCTTCTATAAATATTACTAGACATATATTGAATCTTCTCATTGTATCCTCCATGTCTCTTAACCTTGCTTGCATGTTCTTCTCTCTGTCTCTTTGAGAAGCATCATGGGTAATTTCAGCTTTACCTTCCAGTTCACTGGCTTTCTCTTTGGCAATGTCTAATCTACTGTTTATATGGCTATTGGCAATGACTTTATTTTTTATTTCTAGAAATTCTATTTGTCATATCTGCCTTATTTTGTTCACAGTATCTTGGTCTTTCTTCATTTTTTAAAGTCTTTCTTGTTCTTAACAATTTTAAATCTATTAATTTTACAGTAAAGATCTTTTTACCATTTTAGATTTAGATTTTTTAACATCTTAAGAAGGTTTATGTTTTCTTCTGATAAGCACGCCAAGGTATCAATGGCTGGGCATAATTTTATATTAACTGACTTATGGGGCCTCAGATTACCCATGCAGTATAAGTCCAAGTGAAGACAGGTCTGTGATTATGAATTCTCAAAGGCAGCATTTTTTTCTGTCCAGCACATAGGCTGAGATGGACAACTTTCTTGTTGTCCTCCATGTACAGATGAGATTTTTTTCTTATCTGCCACTTTACTGAGGGTCCCAGCCTCACTTGTGGGTCTCAGCTTTAACTCTATCTTGTGAAGACTCAAATTATCATCTCCTTTTGCTGTGTTGGTATTACAATCCAAGCCCCAACATTATCAAGACAGATATCCCAAGAGGCCTGACACAACATCTTACAGGCTTACTACTCAGTCTGTTTTTATTTTCAGCCTCCAGAGATTCTCTTAATTCTTGAAAATTCAGTGTATTTCAAAGAATGTTGTTATTTTTTTGTTCAGAGTTGAGGATTTTAAGGTTATTGAGTTCAAATTATTGCTGGGAAAAAAAGAAAATTGTTCTCTTTTTTCTGAGCTTTAGACAAGAAATTCAAAAGCATACTTCAATTCAGCAAATGTTTACTGGTCACCTACTGTGATGATTAAATTTTATGTGCAAACTTGGCTAGGCTATGGTACCCAGTTGTTTGGTCAAACATTCATCTAGATGTTGCTATGAAGATACTGTGTAGATGTGATAACATCTATAATCAGTTGACTTTAAATGAAGGAGGTTACCCTAGAAAATGTATGTGAGTCTTGGCTAATCAGTTTAAGGCCTGAAGAGTAAAAACTGAGGTTTTGCAGAGAAAAAGGAATTCTGCCTCAAGACTATAACACAGAAACCCAGCCTGCTGCCCTGTCTTACAGATTTCAGACTCAAGTCTGCAGTATCAGCTCTTTCCCAAGTTTCCAGCCTGTAGCCTGCCCTACAGATTTTAGACCTGCCAGCCCCGACAACCATCTGAGCCAATTCTTTAAAATAAGTCTCTATTTTTCTATCTCTTTCTCCTCCCTCCCTCCCTTCCTTCCTTCTTTCCTTCCTCCCTTCCTTTCTCCTTCCCTGCCTTTTTCCTTCCTTTCCTTTCTCCTTTCCTTCCCTTCCTTTCTTTCCTCCTTTCCTGCTTACCTCCCTTCCTTCCTTTTCTTTCTTTCCCTCCTATTGTTTCTGTTTCACTGGAGAACACTGACTGATACATTTACTATGAATAAGGCCTTTATGTACAGCAAAAAAACCAAAACAAAAAACAAGTAAAGAGCAATCGCTTTCCCTGTCCTCACAGAGTCTGTAGTCTAGTGGTAGACAAATAACTATAAAAAATGCAGAAATAACTCAAAACATTACAATAGCATAACAATTATTTACCCATTCATTCCACAAATATTTATTAAACATCCACTATAAGTGAGATGCTGCTAGATGCTAGAACTAGGAAGAGGCATAGATGCTCTAGGAATGCTGTAAGTATGAGACTCGGCTACAAACAGATAAAATATAACGTGTAAGCAGAAAGAGACAGGTATACTCTAGGATGAGAAGAACCTAACCCAAGTTGGAGGGGTCAGAGAAGACATCTTAAAAGAAGTGATGCCTGAGCTTATCCTAAATTTAAGTAGGAGCTAGCCAGGCAAAAATGAAGTAAAGGTTAGGGGAGGGAATTCTGGGCAAATAGCATAAGCAAAGCCATGATAGTGAGAAACACTTATGGTATGTGCAAAGTTACTGTACCTAAAATATGAGGCAAGGAATGATGGCCGATGAGACTAAAAAGTTATGATACCACAACAGAGGATGATTGCACAAGGTTGGAAATTCAGAAAGGTTTCTTGAAGAAGATGTCATTTAAACTTGATCTGGAAAGATAAATAATATTTTAATAGGTGAAGATGAGAAGGAAGGGGGAGAAAACATAGCATTCTGGGAGAAAATATAGGACACATGAAGGAGACACTGGGAAATAAAATGCAGAGGTAGGTCATGGCCAGACCACAAAGAGCTCTGAATGACTGATGATTCCTAGGATAGAGGTTGAGATGTATTCCCTCAGGTAGTGGCTAGAGGCCCGTGAAAAACAGAAGCTAATGAGGAAATTGCGGTTATAAACAACTACCACCTCCAAGGGCTTGGAAGGCCCCAAAATCACACCTGGCCATGGCATTTGGCTTCCTCTGAAAGACACAGCCAGACTGGCTAAGGGACAGGAAACATCTGTGCCACCATGACCTGCCTGAATCCGCTCTCTCCCTATCCTTCTTGGCACCACAAAAACTGGGAACAGAACAAAGGCTAAGACAAGCCCCAGCCTGGGTCCTAGAGGAAAAACAATAACAAGAGGGGGCCAACCTGACTTACTAGTGGGGAAGGAGAGGTGGACTCTGTCAGATCTCATCAAGGGCAATAAAATAAAGACTCATTGTTACTGTTTCCTCCCCTTGGGAAATAAAGCTCTAAAAGAAAATTGTGGTTAAAAAAGCACTGACCTGGAAAGGAAACCTGGGTTCTAGTCCAGATCCTGTCACTAGCTTGCTGTGTGAATTAAGCAAGGCGTTTAGCTTCTCTAGGTCTCTGTTTCCCCATTTGTGTTGTCGGGGATTTGAACTAGACTGGTGGTTCTCAAACCATGTTCTATGGAGCCCTGGTATCTCTGGGAACCTCCAACCTTGTTTCAACCAAAGGAGCTCCATTTTTTTAAACCAGTTTTATATATAGGGTTCTGCCTAAATCTTTGTTAGAAAAAAAAAATTCAGATGTTTTTTAAACTGTGAAAACCTTTGGACTTGAGTCTCTAAGATACTTTCTAACTTCAGTGGTCTATGATTTTGTGGTTTCGTAAGTTGCTATTGAAAGCTTCCACCTTGAGATCATTGGGGTTGACACTGCATAAAAAACTCAAGGTGAAGGGAAAGTCCAGATAGAGACAGCAAAGGCAGGTATGAAAGAGAAAGGAGGTAATGAACCCAGGAAAGACATCAGGAATCAAGAAATAGGCAGCTAAGGAGCAAAGCTTCCAAATAGATCCCAAAGGCTTTCCTGACATAGGTAAAATAAGACAACCTGAAAGATGACTGAAAGAAAGGGCTTCTGGAAAGAATTATGGAATATGGCTACATGTTTTCTTGTAAATAATTAAAACCACAAATAACAAAAGTTGCCTGTATGTGCCAAACCATAGCACTGATGCAAAAACTGTTATTAGAGAGTAAAGAGAGAAAATAGCTCTTGAGGGGGAAAAAAGAGCTGGCAAGGTATCCAGGAGCATCTTATTTCTTTGTTCACGTATTAAAAATTCAGCAAATTTCTACCAGGGGCCAAAAGCTGTGTTAGGTTGCTACGACTGCAGGAATGAATAAAACACTATCTTTGTCCTTAGGGAGCACAAAATTTAGCAGAAGAGGCAGACACATAAATAAAGTGAGACGGGGAAGCTCAGTTCAAAAGACTTGCATGTTCACAGGGAAGGAAAGGCATATTTTAGGCAGCACTGGCTGATTTCAAATAGTGGCCAGAAGAGTTGGTTTTTTGTTGTTGTTGTTGTTGTTGTTGTTGTTTTAACCTAACCAAGGAAGGATAGCTGACACTTAGGCAGAAAAGAAGCCTGCTTCTCTAGGGACCAAAGAAAAAGAAGATAGGCAGATCTATTAAAATAATATAGTGAGGACAGGAATGAAGGTTAGAAAGCCAGAACTGAAAAGCAGGAAAAATGGAGCTTGTAAAAGGCTGGGCTTTCCAATACTGTGCATCAGCCACAAGTACAAATGAGATGTGAGATGTGAGGGGAAACACATGCTCAATTTCAAAGATTTGGTATGAAAAAAGAATGTAAAATATTTCATTAACAATTTGTTTTATATTGATTACATGTTGAAATGAGAATATTATGGATACAGTGTGTTAAATAAAGTACATTATTAATTTTATCTGTATCCTTTCACCTTTTTTTTTTTTTTTTTGCTGTGGCTACTACAAAACTTAAAATTTCACATTTGCAATTTGCATTATATTTTTATCAGATAGTACTATGTTAAACTTTTGCCAAGCCCAATAAATAAGGTGATGGTATAATGCTATAACGAATATCCTTAAGATAAAATATGGACCCCTAAACTTCCTCATACTCTACCAAAATACAACTTATATGGGGTCAACAGCATTCTGGGCTACTTCACAGTCCTGCGGCAGACAAAGTCTATGAAGGAGGAAGAAAAAGAAAAGTTATTCTACTTTATGCTTAAAATATAAATAGCTGTTTCATCACAAAACAGGGTACTTTCAGCAAGCTTTTCCATCTCTCTGGGCCTGTTTCCTCATCTGTAAAATGGAATAAGACTCCTTTCCACACATGTTCATAATTTATTCATTCATTCACGTATTTTTAGAGACAGGGTCTCGCGATGTTACCCAGGCTGGTTTCAAACTCTGGGCTCTAGCAACCCTCCTGCCTCAGCCTCTCGAAGTGCTGGCATTATAGGCGTAAGTCACTGCACCAAGCCTGTATTTGTATTTTAATTTGCATTTCTCAAAGTTTCTCATATATTATCTCAATTGAGTCTCACTTCAGCCCTGAAAGTTAGGCAGGGTCAAAATGATTATCCCCATTTTATAGGTGAGTAAACTAAGCCAAAAGAGGTACATTTGCTCATGAACATAAAACTTAAGACTTTGAACCTGGATCTTCTAACTAAAAGGTCACTGCTGTTTCTATTGTCATGCTACCTCGCACTGCACAAACATCACTCATCTTGCTTTTAGTTTTTTACTGTATATATTCCATCACCCTAACCTCACTAAATTCTATGAGTGCAACATGCCTATCACATGCATCTCTGTAATTGCTCTATCATCTAACACCCTCCATGCAGTAAGAACTCAGACTCAAGACTAAGTGAAGTGTGGCAGAGAGGGCGAAGATAGGAAGATATGGGAATCTCTGTTTCCAAATTTGCTCCAGGAAGGCTGACTCCTGTCTATGGGGAAGATGCCACTAACTTCAGGGCAGGAAGCTCTATCCTTTCCCAGAAGGGCAAAAGCAGAAAACAGACACAGAGGAGAAGATTTAAAACTTGACAATTCTAACTGCAACCCCAAGGCAGAATTTTTCACAGGTTATGTAACAGATTCTGGCACTTCCCAATTATATCATCCAGAATGCTGTTGGTTCCATTTCCTGATGTTATTTGGGAGGGGGAGTTGGGATAGAGCTAGTTCTCTGTCTCCTGGTTCCTCTGTAAACAATGAATGATGAGATCTTACACGGGCACAAAAATCAGAGCAATATATCTGAAGTAATTTCCAGCACTTGATTTAAAGAACAGATTTAAACAAGATAGGATATTTCTTCTCCTAAGGATTGTACACTGGTAAGGTACAACCAGGGACTAAATCTGTCTATCTCAACATTGAATCCCAAGTACCTAAGAAAGCTGTCACTCAAAACATACATGCTGAATGATTCAGTAGTCATCACTGGAAGAAAGTGCCTTGTAGTGTTCTCTAAGAATAACAACTGGATCTAGTTATCCTATATTTAAGCTCATGTGAACAAGGAGAGATCACAGTGATGGTACATCTTAAGTGAATCTTTTTATAAATCCATGAAGGTGGGGAAAAGGACATGGGGTTGTAACCAACTGCACTGATTTTATGTAACTTCCACCCAACATACCTATAGAAAATTCTTAGGTAATATTGACACTGCAATGACCTTTGTTTCTTCCTGAGGTTAGACTCCACTCAAGAATGCCCTAGATGGGCTGGGTGTGGTGGTTAATGCCTATAATCTCCACACTTTGAGAGACTAAGGCAGGAAGATTGCTTAAGCCGAGGAGTTTGAGACCAGCCTGGGCAACATAGTGAGACCCTGTCTTTACAAAAAAAAAAAAATTAGCTGGGCATGCTACACGTGCCTGTAGTTCCACCTACTCATGATGCTGAGGCAGGCAGATCACTTCAGCCCAGGAGGGTAAGGCTCCAGGAGCCATGCTCCTGACACTATACTCTAGCTTAGGCAACAGAATGGAGAACCTGTCTCAAAAAATATATATATATATAAATACATAAAGTATGCCCTAGATTTTAGAGCTCACAGCCACATCTGTAATCAACAAGGGGGAACCCTCTCTAAAACGTGATAAATGCCTCTGAGAATCTTTACCGTAGAGGAGGAGACTGTTTAATGCCTCTTCCCCTCTTCTCCACAAAACATATAAAGGTCACTTTGGATCCCATCTCATATGACTACAAAAGAGTTGTGAGAATGACAACTACTGAAGTCAAACCTAAGACAGTGGATATTCTGGCCACTCTGAGGATATAGCTCTCTAGCCAAAAGTTCGTTTGCCACCAGCTCATTGACCAATCACAAAACTAAGGTGAGACCATGGTCACTCTTGTTTCAGGTCATCTTTCTCTCTGCTTTCCGGGCAACCTTTTCCCTTTTCTTTCTTCCAGCTAAGTCCCTATTATCTTCCCCTCTTCTTCCAACCTTTCTCTGATGATAGTGCTCCCCAATTCCATGTTGGCAGTCTGAAATACACCATCCTTACAAAAATCCCTAGTTTCAAGTCCAGAAATCTGATTAAAGAGTTTTTCATTTCCTTTGCAGGAGTTCAGAAAGGTCCATAATTTTTGTTGTCTGCAGGCTATGGGTTCATTATTGCCAGACTTTGATTTATCTAGGCCACCTCCCCTAAAAGAGCTGACATTAGCCCCATGAATCAGCTAATAAGCGGTGCCTATCTTTTCTGGGCTATCATTAACCCTCTAATCCTGACTCAATGACTCATTCAGGGCACTGACAGTCTTGACTGGAGAAACGCCTAGTTAAAAGGACAGGCACTCACCTAAAAGTGAAGCAACAACATCAATGCAATTAATTTTTAAAAACCTTATTGAAAACCTATTATATGCTAGGAGGTGCTGTACTAGGAGATGGGTGTACGGAGACGAGCAATTCCAGACCCTGCTGTGAGGAAGCCAACAATTCATCAGAAGTTCACAGAATGCCTACTATATGCTACCTACTGTACTGAATGCTAGGGGAAAATATAGTTATATTCTGGGGAGCAAGACAGCACTCCCAAAACACAATCTTTTACCCTAATGTAAATTTAGGGAGGCAGGAAACAAAGACCATCAGCCAGAACCCTTTGGGATTTAAGGTCCTACGTAAATTGGAATTCTGGGTCCCCTGCACACCTTTTCTAGGGAACTGGTTTAAGAAGGACCCTATAATAGCTTATTAAAAATACAGAATGAATAAAAGTTTAAAGGGGAATCCTGAATCCTAGAAGGTTTCATCTGATATATGGCATAAAAATTCATCTTTCACAGCCAACGTTCTTGGTGCTTTTTTGTAGGTAAAGTAGAAGATAAGAGGGTTGAAACTGTTCTTATGCACCACTGAAAACCGGCTGTGGACTCCCTTCCCTCGAAAGTTGATTTTACTTACAGAGCCAGATTTTAAAGTAGGTAGTTGTCCATGCAGCAGAATTTGAGTGATGAAATATATCCTTGCTTTCTGAAACTCCACCATACATTCCTTTAGGTTCTAAAGAGCAGTAGTATGATAAACTAGAAAAAGGTGCTCTGGATCCAAACTCTGTTTCTACCATTTATCAATTATTTGACCGTGGACGAGTCACTTACCTGACTGAGTCTACTCTAGAATACAAGTTTCCGGATTCTCAATTGAGTTTTCTTTCCGCAAAAATGCCTTTGTTCAGATGAAAATTAGATCGTTCTTTAGAATGACAAAGGTGAAGTCATTTCAGGGTAATAAGACATTTATCTAACAGAAACAGCAACTGGGGATAACATTGGGGATGGAAAGGCAAGTTTCTTGGGGGCATATTGTGGAGGAAAGATTCGGGGTGACAGAACAGAAAGTTACAGGCTAACAGACGAGTTGGGGTTAACAGAAAGCTTTTACGTTAGCTTGGAGCCTGGTGAGTGAACTCCTGCTATGTTCTCCTTACCCAGCAATTGCCTTTAACCTACATTATGATTCTCTTCTGAAGCTGTGGAGAAGGTGGGGAAGAGGGGATGCTCAAAGAAGAAATAGTACATTTCTAAACACTAAGTTTCTAAATTTGGTTTCCTTCTCCCTTCAATATTTTGTTAAGAAAAATTTCAAACATATGGTGAAGTTGAGAGTTGAAAGGATTTTACAGAGAACCCACCACCTAGATTCTACCATTAACATTATAACACTACACAAAAATTAACTCAAATGGGTCAAAGTCCAAAGGATAAAACTATAAAACTGTTAGAAGAAAACATAGACATAAATCTTCATGACCTTAGACGAAGCAAGGATTTTTAGGATTTTTAAGATATACACCAAAAGCACAAGTAACCAAAGAAAAAACAAATTGGCTTTCATCAAGACTAAAACCTTTGTGTATCAAGGGACACTGCCAAAAAGATGAAAATAATTTACATAATGGGAGAAAATATTTGCAAATCACATATCTCATAAGAGTTTATTTACCCAGAATATATAAACAGCCCTTACAACTCAACAATAAAATACGACAGGATTAAAAATTGGGCAAAGGACTTGAATAGATATTTCTCCAAAGAACACATACAAATAGCCAAGAAGCACATAAAAAGATGCTCAACATCATTAGTCATTAAGGGAATGCAAATCAAAACCACAATGAGATATCACTTCACACCCACTAGGATAGCTACAATTTAAAAAAGGGTGGACTGTTGTCTATTGCCAACAAGTGTTGGCAAGCTTGTGGAGAAATGGAAACTTTCATACATTCTTGATGGGAATATAAAATGGTGCAGCATTGTAGAGAACAGTCTGGTAGTTTCTCAGAAATAGAGTTATCATGATCCAACAATTCCATTCTGGGAACTGAAAACAGGTGTTCAAGTGAAAACCTGTACATGAATGTTCATAGCAACACTATTTACAATAGGGAAAACGTGGAAATAGCCCAAAATGTCCATCAACTGATGAATGGATAAACATGAAATATTATTCAGCCATAAAGAGGAATGAAGTACTGACACCACAACATGAATTATTAAATTATTAAACTTGAAAACATTATACTAAGTCAAAGAAATCAATCACACCATTGTGTGATTTCATTTTTATTAAATATTAAAATAAGTTAATCCATAAAACAGAAAGTAGATTAGTAGTTACCAGGGTTGAGGGAAAGGGAAATGAAGAATGGGCACAGGGTTTCCTTTTGGGGTGATGAGAAATTTCTGGATTAGATAGTGGTGAGGGTTATACAACACTGTGAATGCACTTAATGGCACCGAATTGTACATCTTAAAATGGTTAAAATGATGAATCTTATATTTTGTGAACTGTACCTCAATTTTTTAAATGGGGAGGGGTAAATATAGCTCATTTTCTTGAAGTATAACTTTTACTCAGAGTTTTTTTCCCCTTCTTTTTTAAGGGCTTTTACATTAAATAATTTAAAATATTATGGAAAAAATGTAAATCTTGTATATATATATATATATATTAGAATCAAAACATAAGACTTCAAAATATTTCAAGTGAAGGGCAGCAACTATTGAGTTACATATGTACACTCTTCTCCTTAGGAATACTTTGGTGGAAAAAAATACTGCATGAAGATATCGGTACACGAACTAGGATGCTGATGTGGACCACAGATATTCCTAGAGCACAGAACAGAGAAGAGAATGAAATGCTTCTTTAGGATGATAACAGACAGAGTAAGATTACCATCATGGAGCCTAGAACTTGCACAAAGTCCTCTGCACAAGAAAACTCTGTCACTCAAAAGAACAGGCACTAAATACCTTCTTGACAGTTCCTTCATTCATGTAAGGTCCAACTCAAGTCTTATCTGCTCGTCAAAGCATTCCCTGGTCTTTACAGCCCACGATGATCATTCCTTTCTGGACTACCACAGAATTTACTACTTGTACCACAATTATATATCATAAGCTAACTGGATATGACTTAACTCTTAGGGTATTTTTTTTTAAGTGCACTTCAAGATATCCATGGAAGCAGCTGAGGTATAGTATAATGAACTTTCACATGGAGGCAGAAGAAATAGGTTCATGTTTTAGTCTGCCATTCACTATTGATTTGCTATGACCTTGGTTGAATACTTTCTCCTCTTTTGGTTTTAGAGCCCTATACAGAAAAATCTGTATAATAATTAACAAAGTTTATGGGGGTCACTGTGATAACCTAAAGAGAATTATGTGCAATATTTTGCACACTGTCAAATACTACACAATGTGAGAGATTCTTAGTACTTTTATATTTTAATGGGTTAACAGAATTGTAACTCCACTGTAAAACTTTTGAAACCACACCCTATAACTGTGGAGGTCTTTGTCTTCCACAGCTATAAGCTAGGTTTGAGCACAGGATAGTCACCCCAAATAGGGAACCAAATCTAAGTGGCCCATGTCACAGTTCATTTGACAGGGGCAATTAAACAATGCTGAATTAAAAAATAAAATGAATTCATTGAATCTAACTGTGAAGTTGCCAGGAATGCCCTCAAAGAGAATAGCACTGATCCAAGAAGTGGAACAATGGGGTGGGGGACAGCAGATAGTGAAACTGCAGCATGATATTTTACTTGTACACCGGTGCTTTGCTTTCAGATCCCAAGCAGAAGGCTCTTCTAGACTCACAGCGCTTCTGATAAGCCTCTCCTTAGGTTATACTACACTCATGTTTTTCAGCAATAAACATTGCTCCCCCTCTTAGCAGAGATTCTAGGAAAACAAACCATACCAATTCACCCAGGGGTCTCACCTCAGAGTTTCTGCCAATGTCCTAAGAAGTTTCTGAAAGTTGCCTTCCCAGAAGCCTGCTGGATACAACAATGATGCCATGACCCAGATTCTATTTCATTTTATCAGACACCAGGATTCCTTCTCTCAGTCCCTTAATGCATGGGCATCCCAAAATAATATATCACACTACACTAGCCGAGGATTCTCTAATTTGTCAACATGGAACAGTAGTCAATATCCCTAGCAATGAATGGCCCAAAGCAGTGAAATGATGAGCAAGGAGTTTGGATCTGGTTTTGTTAAAAAACAGCCTACTAACCAGAACCACTGGGTAAGCCAGTAGAGTGGGTAATATATTGGCACTAAAAGTAAATTCAAAGCTTTTGAGTTAGAAGTCTCACTTAAGATAAAGAGGAAGGTCTAAAAAGGAAGATCTGCTAAAAGATGGAAACCACTTCCTCCAAACCATGGAATAGGAGAGTGCTTAGGAATTTCTAGTTCTTTAGGGTTGCCGAAGGACCTGAAAAGGATCTGAATAGGATGAGATGATGATAATCCTGATGATGAAAATAATAACAGCTACCTTTATTAAGGGTCAAAATGACAGATACCATGCTAAGTATATACAGACCACAACCCCATTAGGTAAGTGTATTAGTCCGTTTTCATACTGCTAATAAAGACATACCTGAGACTGGGTAATTTATACAGGAGAAAGGCATAATGGACTTACAGCTCCATGTGGCTGGGGAGGCCTCACAATCATGGCAGAAGGCAAGGAGGAAGAAGTCATGTCTTACATGGATGACGGCAGGCAAAGAGCTTGTGCAGGGAAACACCGTTTTAAAACCATCAGATCTCATGAGACTTATTTACTATCACGAGAACAGCACAGGAAAGATCTGCCCCCAGAATTCAGTTACTTCCTACTGGGTCCCTCCCACAACACATGGGAATTCAAGATGAGATTGGGGTGGGGACACAGCCAAACCATATCATTCCACCCCTGGCTCCTCCCAAATCTCATGACCTCACATTTCAAAACCAATCACGCCTTCCCAACAGTCCCCTGAAGTCTTAACTCATTTCAGCATTAACTCAAAAGTCCAGTCCAAAGTCTCTCCAAGACAAGGCAAGTCCCTTCTGCCTAGGAGCCTGTAAAATCAAAAGCAAGTTAGTTACTTCCCAGATACAATGGGGGTACAGGCACTGGGTAAATACAGTCTTTCCAAATGGGAGAAATTGGCCAAAACAAAGGGACTACAGGCCCCATGCAAGTCTGAAATACAGCAGGGTAATCAGAGGTCTTCACAGCAGCTCCCCCTATCACAGACCCAAAGGCCTAGGAGGAAAAAATAGTTTCATGGGCCAGGCCAGAGTCCCTGTGCTGTGCAAGTACACAGAAGTCAACAATTGGGGTTTGGGAACCTCCACCTAGATTTCAGAGGATGTATGGAAATGCCTAGATGTCCAGGACAAAGTTTGCTGCAGGGGCAGGGCTCTCACGGAGAACCTCTGCTAGGGCAGTGCAGAAGGGAAATGTGGGATCAGAGCTCTCCCACAGAGTCCCTACTGGGGCATCACCTAGTGGAGCTGTGAGAAGAGGGCCACTGTCCTCCGACCCCGGAATGGTAGATCCACCAACAGCTTGCACCATGTACCCAGAAAAGCTTCACACACTCAATGCCAGCCAGTGAAAGCAGCCAGGAAGGAGGCTATACCCTGCAAAGCCACAGGTGCAGAGCTGCCCAAGACCATGGCAACCCACCTTTTGCCTCAGTGTGACCAGGATGTGAGACATGGAGTCAAAGGATCATTTTGGAGTTTTAAGAGTAAGTATTACAATTATTACCATTTTATTTTATTTTTTTATAGACAGGGTCTCCCTCTGTTGCCCAGGATGGAATACAGTGGCGCAGTCACAGCTCACTGTACACTTGAACCCTGGGCTCAAGCGACCCTCTGGCCTCAACCTCCCCAGAAGCTAGGACTACAGGCACACATCACTACACTCAGCTAATCTTTTAAATTTTTGTAGAGATGGGGTCTTGCTATGTTACCTAGGTTGGTCTCAAACTCCCAGGCTCAAGTGATCCTCCCGTCTTGGCCTTGCAGAGTTGGGATTACAGGCATGAGCCTCTATGCCCAGTATATCACTATTTTAAAAAAGAAAAAACAGAGGTTTTGTTTAAAAACTTTTCTTAGGTTACTTAGCTTTTAAATGGTAGGGGTCAGGATACAAACTTAGGTCTGAATTTCTCCCTAGTCTGAGTTTTTATATACTCTATCGCCTTTTGCACAGGCAGACTTCCCTCCACTCATCCTGTATCTACCCCAAACCCAGAAGAGTTATAGATACAGCTGGGTCTTATTCCCTTCCTTACAGAGGAAAAAGCTGGTGTCAAGAAAAAATCAAGGACATTTGGAGGTGGAAGGTGTCACTAACTAAATGGCAGGCCATTCACATATTCCCTTTTATATTAAATCAAAATATGTTTTACTGGTTTTCTGATACTATATAATTAGTATAACCATTTCAAACAAAAAAGGAGAAGGTTAAAAAAAACTTTCTCAATTTCACATCCTAAAGGCAAACTCTAACTGGCTGGATGAATACAATATTATAATAAACACCCATACTTTGACTTTTGTAATCTTCATAATCCTGAAGATGGAGGTATTATTCTCATTTTAGAGACCAGATAATGAGCACAGCGAGATTAAATATCTTGTCCAATATGACATAGCTCAAAATCAGGAAGTCTGGTGACTTTAGAGTTCCAGTGATCTCCACTACTGTGCCTTTAGCACTGTGTCATCTGTGTCTTTCTGTTTCTGTTTCTTGCACACCTCTCCATGTCCCTAGGCCCCTGACTGTGTTCCTATCTTAAGTCCACCCTATTCCAATTTTCTATAAAATACTCCCTTAAAATGATTCATGATAATGGTACTTTCTGGTAAGAGAAAGCAGGAATGAAAAAACTTCAAAATGTAAAGGAACAGTTATTTAGGAATCAAATTAGAGGGTGTCAGTCAGGGCAACCTGCAAACTTCAGTCTTTATGATCACATTTTTTAAAATTGGACATTCAGAATGGATATTTGAGTTTTCATCTATTTCCTTCCCTCTCTTGTAAGCAGATGATGATCAAGAAAAACTGAAAAAAACTGGCTCCTAAACCGATTATATGTTTGTTTGTTTTAAAAAAACCCAACCAATAAACAAAAAGACTAAATAATTTATGGAAGATTTAGGACCCCACTGCAATGCCCATTCCGGGTGCGGTGGCTCAAGTCTGTAATCCCAGCACTTTGGGAGGCCGAGACGGGCGGATCACAAGGTCAGGAGATCGAGACCATCCTGGCTAACCCGGTGAAACCCCGTCTCTACTAAAAAATACAAAAAACTAGCCAGGCGAGGTGGCGGGCGCCTATAGTCCCAGCTACTCGGGAGGCTGAGGCAGGAGAATGGCGTGAACCCGAAAGGCGGAGCTTTCAGTTGATCTGAGATCCGGCCACTGCACTCCAGTTTGGGTGACAGAGCGAGACTCCATCTCAAAAAAAAAAAAAAAAAAAAAAAAAAAACACAACAAGG